>NW_019945421.1:15793-16952 GCF_002910315.2 Salvelinus sp. IW2-2015
AACTTAGTGACAAACTGATATCACACAAATGTGACATATCCAAAACATTACTATCAGAGCCTATTTCATTGTAAAGTGTAAACACAATCATGAAGTTTGCTGATGACATTGGTCACCGACGACGATGAGACAGCCTATAGGTGACAGGTATGGTAGGTAGGTGGCAGGTAATTGGTTGCTGGATCGTATACCCGAGCTGACAAGGTAAATATCTGTCGTTCTGCCCCTGAACAAGGCAGTTAACCTACTGTTCCTAGGCCGTCATTGTAAATAAGAATTGGTTCTTAACTGACTTGCCTTGTTAAATAAAAGGTTAAATACAAAAATAGGGAGGAGGTCAGAGATCTGACTGTGTGGTGCCAGAACAACAACCTCTCTCCCGCAACGTGATCAAGACAAAGGAGATGATCGTGGACTACAGGAAAAGGAGGACTGAGCACGCCTCCATTCTCATTGATGGAGCAGGTTGAGAGCTTCAAGTTCCTCGGTGTCCACGTCACCAACAAACTATAATTCTCCAAACACACCAAGACAGTCATGTAGAGGGCACGACAAAACCTATTCCTCCTCAGGAGACTGAAAAGATTTGGCATCGGTCCCCGATCCTCAAAAAGTTAAACAGCTGCACCATCGAGGGCATCCTGACAGGTTGCATCACTGCCTGGTATGGCAACTGTATGGTCCAGTATATCACTGGGGCTAAGGACCTCTATACCAGGCGGTGTCAGAGGAAGGCCCTAAAAATCGTCAAAGACTCCAGCCACCCTAGTCATAGACTGTTCTCTCTGCTACCGCACGTCAAGCGGTACCGGAGCACCAAGTCTAGGTCCAAAAAGCTTCTTAACAGCTTCTACCGCCAAGCATAAGACTCCTGAAAATCTAATCAAATGGCTACCCAGACTATTTGCATTGCCACCCACCCCTTTTTTAAACCGCTGCTACTCTCTGTGACCATCTATGCATAGTCACTTTAATAACTCTACCTACATATTACCTCAACTAACCGGTGCCCCCACACATTGACTCTGTACCGGTACCCCCTGTATATAGCCTCCACATTGACTCTGTACCGGTACCCCCTGTATATAGCCTCCACATAGACTCTGTACCGGTACCCCCTGTATATAGCCTCCACATTGACTCTGTACCGTAACACCCT
>NW_019945421.1:18557-26877 GCF_002910315.2 Salvelinus sp. IW2-2015
CCTCCCTCCCTCCCTCCTCCCTCTCCCATCCTCCCTCCTCCCTCCTCCCTCCGCTCCCTCCCTCTCCCCCTCACCTCCCCTCCCTCCCTCCCTCCCTTCCCTCCCTCCCTCCCTCCCCTCCCTCCTCCCTTTCCTCCCTTCTCTCCCTCGCCTGTTTACTCATCATCTCCTCCCCTCTCCCCAGGTGAGCTCCGGACCTCCGCTCCCTCTTCCACGAATCAGACCCTGAGGTGTCAGTGGGGGTGAAGTGGAGAACTTACTTCTCCTCTACTAGAAACAGAACAGGTGCACGCCCCGAAATCAAAGCCCTTGCATGAGAGCGGGCTTCGTGCCTCTGGCTCCACCCTCCAAGGTAATATCATATACTTTATTACCACATGTCCACGCTCAAGGTACGAATATGCATTTATACTTTATATGACTCCACAGTCCACCGCCTCAAAGGTACGATATCATATACTGTTTATATACCCACATGTCCACCGCTCCAAGGTACATATCATATATTTATACCCACTGCTCATCCGGCTCCAAGTAACGATATTCATAATACTTCTAATACCCACATGTCCACCGCTCCCAAGGTACGATATCATATTACTTTATTTAACCCACATGATCCAATCCCGCTCAAAAGCTCAATATCTTATGAGGAAGCGGCGTCCTACATGTCCACCGCTTCCAAGGTACCGATTAGCACTATAACTATATACCGCACATGATCCACCGCTCCACAGTAACGATCATACTATACTTAATACCACGATTCCCAGCCGCTCCAAGGTACGATATTCATATATAATATACCCACATGTCCACACCGCTGCCAATCAGACCATAGTTCGAATATACTTATATACCCAACATTCACACCGCTCAAGCGTAACGATATCAATATACTTTATACACATGTCCACCGCTCCAAGTGGACAGATTCATATTACGTTTATACACACATGCTCCACCGCCAACAAGGTACGATATCATAATACTTATATAACCACATGTATCCACCGCTCCAAGGATAACGATATCATATACTTATATCAACACGATCAACCGTCCAAAGGTAGATCATTCATTTACTTTATCCCATGCCACCCCAGGACGTATCACCATCTAATACCAATATCCACGTAAGACATATCATATACATATTATAGCCACATGTCCACCGCTGCAAGAACATATAAGTATACTTTATAGCCACCGATTGTCCACCGCCTCCAAGGTACGTATCATATACTTTATAGCCACATGGTCCACCGACTCCCATAGGTACGATTCACTCATTACTTTATAGACCACATCGTCCACCGCATCAGGTACGATATCATAGTACTTGTATAGCCATCATCCACCCGCTCCAAGGTCGACTGAGATATGTATACTTTATAGCACTCATGTCCACGTCCAAGGTCGATATCAATCACTTATAGCCACCACGTCACCGCTTCAAAGGTACAGGACTATCAATATACTTCGTAATCAGCCACACGTGCTCCACCAGCTCAAGGCTACTGGATTATCATTATATTTATAGCCCACACCGCTCCACCGCTCCAAGTACGATCATCATATACTGTATCCAACACGTCCACCGCTCCAGGCGACATCACTATACTTTATAGCCTCCATCGTCCACCGCTCCCAAGGTACGATATCATATACCTTTATCCACCATGTCCACCGCCATCCAAGCTACGATATCATTACTTATCAGCCACATTCCACACGGCTCAAGGTCACGACTATCACTTATACTTATATAGCCACATGACCACCCGCTCCAAAGGTACATCAATATACTTATCCCGCGACTCATACATATATTACTTTATTAAGGCCCAATGTCCACCGCTCCAGTTACGACGATATCATAACTAGTATAGCCCCATGCATCCAGCGCTCCAAAGGTCGATATAATATATTATATGAGCACTCAGTCCCACGCTCAGGTACGACATCCATATCATCTATTGTATAGCCACATGATCCACCGCTCCAAGGATACGAATTCATCATATATTATAGCCACCATCGTCACAGCCGCTTCAAGTACGATATCACTATACTTATGCCTCATGTCCACCGCTCCAAGGTACGATATATATTACTTTATAGCCTCATGTCCACCGCTCCAAGTACGATATATATACTTTATATGCCACATGTCCACCGCTCCAAGGTACAGTATTATACTATATAACCTCAATGTCCACCTCTCCAAGGTCGATATCATATACTTTATAGCCCATTCCACCGCTCCAAGGGTAGCGATATCAATACTTATAGCCTCATGTCCACCGCTCCAAGTAGCTCGATGATCAGGTATACTTTATCGCCTCATGTCCACCGCTCCAAGGCTACTGACTATCAGTATATCTTTATAGCCACATTATCCACCGCTCCAGGTTACGAATATCAGCTATTAACTGTATAGCCATCATGTCCACCGCTCCAAGGTACGATATCAATAACCTTTATAGCCACATGTTCCCACCGCTCAAGGTCGGACTTATCGTATACTTTATAGCCACATGTCCACCGCTCCAAGGTACGATATCATCATTAATCGTTAAATTAGGGGTTCAAGCAGCAACGGTGGGTGAAACCATATTTAATTTGTTATTGAAAGTTGATACATGGCATCTTTATGTACCAAGCTCTCACAAATTATGTTTTTCTAGGCTAGAATTTKAAACAACATGGCCGCTACTGACCAATAAARATTTGGCACACATGCTCACGGATATGACTTTAGCTGACCTGTAAAGTATGGTTGAGTTTCGCTGCATGGTGGCGGCTGTTGAACAGGAAAAAAACATGAATGCAAGCTCATRGGCTCATAGCAGCCACATTTTGCGTTTAAAAACATGGGTACATAGATGCTACAGTATGTACCATATTTGTTGCCGGTATAGAGGTCCTGGAGAAGACGTATAAAAGTAGTCAACATCATTGAATATGGTCCAAAATACCTTAAAGGCATCAGTTTGATTTTGTCTTCTGATATTTGGCAAGTGTGGTAAACAGTACAGAAGTAACTGGTCCTAGTGCAATGTGCCCAATTTTTCCTCATGGTGTCACAGTGGACACACAGCTGAACCCCGGCAATGCTGCTTGGGGTTCAAGCAGGAAAGCTGGTGAGACCCTCTTGTATTTGTTGCCATTGATTATTATTTTCCTTCTGCCAATTGGTGAAAAAATGCTAATTCCCGTGAGATGCTGCAACCCTGTCATGCGACGCAATGGCAATTGGCCACATGGTGGCGCTATAACAAGCTATTAAAAATGAAACTTTGAAAGCTCGATCTCCTTGTTCCTTTTGAGCTAGAGTCCTAAAATTCGCTATATTCTGTAGGTCACCTTCCTCACAATATATATTTTTTTAAGGACCCATAAGTTCCGGTAAATGGCCTTTTTGAATTTGATGAACTATTCTTAAAACGCTACTCCTTTGCCACCAAATGATCAATCTGCACAAAAGTTGATACATGGCATCTATGGACCAAGCCCTCACCAATTCTGTTTTTCCAAGATAGCATCTCAAACAACATGGCCGTGTCGTGGACGTTCAACACAGGACACTCTAAGTCAATATTAAATGAATCACTCTGTCAGCAAGCTGGAGAGGTCCCAGTCGAACTTGGATACATAAAGTCCCGGTCTGAGGTGCTCTCTAGAGGGTGTTCCTTACATYTAGAGGCGTATATACGCTTTCTAACCCGACATACACATCATTCATTGGATTGGCTCCTACTGTCTCCGTCTCCCATCTTAACCTAGAGAACATATTCTGGGTGTTCTGCCAGATGGTCCTAAGGAGGAGGTCCCCTCATATCTGAAACAGTCCTTGGTTACTGCCTGTGCTTGGTAATGACACCAAAGACAAGATGCTAATGTTCAAGGCTGTCTCTTCAACATTTCCTTCACAGCTGCTACTGACCAATAAATATTCACGTGGGCGAGGTCTGGCACATAAATGCATGTAAGTCCAACACGGATATTCATCATATTTCAGCACTGTCGAGACTCAACAAATCGAAACACTCAAGAGGCGCTATAACGGCCACGTGTTTGTTCCACTCAGTGATGAAATGTGGTAAACGTGCTCAGGGAAATGAGTCTGGCTAACCTGTTAATAAGTATGGTTCTGGACTCAGTTTTTTTTTTTTTTTCTCAGCCAAAAATAAATAGAGGTATGCAAGCATAAATTAATCAATGACTCTACTTCCTCCCACCCTCTTCCCAGGTGTGGCGCTGGTGCGTATCCTACCACACCAGGAAGTTCCGTGACAGCCTGGCTCCAAACTACTACGAGACCTTACTGGGTGTGGCCAGAGACAAGCCTAATCCCGCCTCCAAACAGATAGAGCTTGATCTGCTGAGGACCTTGCCTAACAACAAACACTACTCCTCCCCCGGCGCCGACGGAATACAGAAACTACGTAATGTCCTGCTCGCCTTCTCCTGGAGGAACCCTGACATAGGATACTGCCAGGGACTCAACAGGTACATGATTACTGCAGTATGACTACCATTCTATTACTACAGTACTTGTATATAGGGCTATATGTAATACTCCTAGTATATAGGGCTGGGCTATATGTCATACTTCTAGTATATAGGGCTGTATGTGGACATATAGCCCTATATGGACATCAGGACATCGATTACTCACCACAAACAGCTTTTTTTTCCTTTAACGAGCCCGACGTGAACGATGTACTGCTTTCCCYGGAAAAGGCCCAAATCCCCATAATTTGCGTGAAGAGAAGACGGAGAAGAAGGGGGCGGAGGTTGGGCTGCGTTCTGATGATTCGTAGGAGATCGAATAAACCCCTCCGCCTTCCATTCTACTAGCTAACATGCAATCAATGGAAAATAATATCGACGACCTACGAGGAAGATTAAACTATCAACGGGACATTAAAAAATCTTGTGCTTCACGGAGTCGTGGCTGAACGATGACATTATCAACATACAGCTGGCAGGTTATACGCTGTATCGGCAGGATAGAATAGCGGCGTCTGGTAAGACAAGGGGTGGCGGTCTATGTATATTTGTAAACAACAGCTGGTGCACAATATCAATGGAAGTCTCAAGGTTTTGCTCGCCTGAGGTAGAGTATCTCATGATGAGCTGTAGACCACACTATCTACCAAGAGAGTTTTCATCTATATTTTTTGTAGCTGTCTACATACCACCACAGACCGATGCTGGCACTAASACKMCACTCAARGAGCTGTATACCGCCATAAGCAAACAGGAAAACGCTCATCCAGAGGCGGCGCTCCTAGTGGCCGGGGACTTTAATGCAGGGAAACTTAAATCAGTTTTACCGCATTTTTATCAGCATGTTAAATGTGCAACCAGAGGGAATAAAACTCTAGACCTCCTGTACTCCACACAGAGACACATACAAAGCTCTTCCTCACCCTCCATTTGGCAAATTTGACCATAATTCTATCCTCCTGATTCCTGCTTACAAGCAGAAATTAAAGCAGGAAGCACAAGTCACTCGGTCAATAAAAAAAGTGGTCAGATGCTAAGCTACAGGACTGTTTTGCTAGCACAGACTGGAATGTGTTCCGGGATTCCTCCGATGGCAGTGAGGAGTACACCACATCAGTCATTGGCTTCGTCAATAAGTGCATCGATGACGTCGTCCCCACAGTGACCGTACGTACAAATCCCAACCAGAAGCCATGAATTACAGGCAGCATCTACACTGAGCTAAAGGCTAGAGCTGCCGCTTTCAAGGACTGGCACTCCAACCCGGAAGCTTATAAGAAATCCTGATATGCCCTCCGACGAACTATCAAAGCCCCTGTGGCAGGGCTTGCAAACTGTTACAGACTACAAAGGGAAGCACAGGAGCGGGCTTCCCAGTGACACGGGCCTACCAGACGAGCTAAATTACTTCCATGCTCCCTTCGAGGCAAGCAACACTGAAGCATGCATGAGAGCATCAGCTGTTCCGGACGACTGTGTGATCACGCTCTCCGTACCACTCCAGATAACTAGAGGTGCTACTATATATGTTGTTTTCAACACCGCAGCTGACCCTGTGCTGTCCCCAACCTGTTGTTTTCCCTGATCTTCTGTCAGTGCTATGATCATCAGTGTTCTCCTCTCCCAGGCTGGCAGCCATAGCTCTGCTGTACCTGGACCAGGAGGATGCTTTCTGGTGTCTCATCACTATCGTAGAGGTCTTTATGCCCCAGGACTACTACACCAAGACCCTGCTGGGATCACAGGTACACTACTATACCACTACTACACCACTACTACACCACTACTACACCAACCAAGAACGTCTGTGGGATCACCAGGTCACTAACTATACACTACTGTAACGCCAAGACCCTGCTGGGATCACGGTCACTACTACAACCACTAATCATACACACTTACTATACCACTACTACACCTACCCAAAACCCTGCTGGGATCACAGGTCCTACTTTACCTCTTACTATAACGCACTCTACACCAAAACCCCTGCTGGGATCACAGGTACACTACTAGCACCACTACTAGACCACTACTAGACCACTACTATACCTACTACACCAAGACCCTGCTGGGATCACAGGTACACTACTAGACCACTATACACCACTACTATACCATACTATACCACATTACTACACCACATACTACGCGCACTACTACACAAAGACCCTGCTGGATCACAGGTACATACTATACCACTACTAGACCACTTTACTAGAACCACTACTAGACCACTACTATACACTACTATACCCACTACTACACAAAGACCTGCTGGGATCACAGGTACACTATAGACCACTATATACCACTACTAACCAAAACCTGCTGGATCACACGGTAACCTACTATACCTCTCTATACACTACTAGACCACTACTATACACTACTAAACAAAACCTGCTGGGATCACAGGTCACTCTACTATACCTCTACTATACCACTACTATCACCTACTATACCACTACTACACCAAAACCCTGCTGGGATCACAGGTACACTACTACTAACTCATAGCTCTACTATACCACTCACTACCCAAAACCCTGCTGGGATCACAGGTACACTCTAGACAACTACTAACACTCTTATAACCACTACTACACCACTACTACAAATACACTACTACACACTACTACAACCATACTAGACCATCTACACCACTACTACACCCACTACTATACCACTTACTACACAAGACCTGCTGGGATACAAGGTACACTACTAGACACTACTAGAGCCACTACTAGACACCACTACTCATATCCCATACTAGACCATACTATACCACTACTACAACCAAGACCCTGCTGGGATCACAGTACATAACTAGACCACTACTAGACCACTACTACACCACTACTTACACTACTACAACACTTACTACGCCACTACTACACAAAGACCCTGCTGGATCACAGGTACACCTACTATACACATAACTCAGACCACTACTAGACCATACTACTACGCTTCACACCAAAGACCCTGCTGGGATCCACAGGTACACTATATACCACTACTATACCACTACTACACCAAACCCTGCTGGGATGACAGGTACACTACTATACACTACTAGACCACTACTGGACCACTACTACACCACTACTAGAACTACTAGACCATTACTATACACTACTACACCACCACATAGACCACTACTACATCACTACTATGACCACTACATACACCCACTACTAGACCCATACTAGACCATTACTAACCACTACTACACCACTACTACACACGACTCAACGCTGATGACATACCAGTGGAGGTCCCGTGTGGCTCAGTTGGTAGAGCATGGGCTTTGCAACGCCAGGGTTGTGGGTTCATTCCCCACGGGGGGACCAGGATGAATATGTATGAACTTTCCATTTGTAAGTCGCTCTGGATAAGAGCGTCAGCTAAATGACTTAAATGTAAATGTAAATGTAATACAAACTCCAGGGCTGGATGGCATACAGTGGAGGTATACCAACTCCCAGGGCTGGATGGCATACCAGTGGAGGTATAAACCAACTCCAGGGCTGGATGGCATACCAGTGGAGGCATACAAACTCCAGGGCTGGATGGCATACCAGTGGAGGTAGACCAAACTCCCAGGCGCTGGATGACATACCAGTGGAGGTATACCAAACTCCAGGGCTGGATGACATACCAGTGGAGGTATACCAAACTCCAGGGCTGGATGGCATACAGTGGAGGTATACCAAACTCCAGGGCTGGGTGGCATACCAGTGGGGTATACCAAACTCCAGGTGGGGTGGCATACCAGTGGAGGTAGACCAAACTC
>NW_019945421.1:26902-36750 GCF_002910315.2 Salvelinus sp. IW2-2015
ATCCCTCCTACTGTCTCCGGTTCTCCCATCTTAACCTAGAGAACAATATGTCTGGGTGTTCTGCCAGATGGGTCCTAAGGAGGAGGCCCCTCATATCTGAGAACTCCTGAGTTAACTGCCTGTTGCTTGGTAATGACACCAAAGACAAGATGCTAATGTTCAAGGCGGCTCTTCAACATTCCTTCCACACGCTGCTACTGACCAATAAATATCACTGGGCGAGGTCTGGCACATAATGCGATGTAAGTACCAACAGGATATTTCATCATATTCAGCACTGTCGAGACTCAACCAAATGACGAAACACACAGAGGCGCCTATAACGGCCACAGGTTTTGTCCTCGTATTTCACTCATGATAGAGAATGTGGTAAACGGTGCTCGAGGAAATTGAGGTCTAACTGTTAATAAGTATGGTTCTGGAACTTCAGTTTTTTTTTTTTTTTTCTCAGCCAAAAATAAATTAGAGGTAGCAAGATAAATTAATCAATGGACTCTACTTCCCCACCGCTCGTTCCCAGGTGGCAGCGTGGTGCGTTATCTGCCACACCAAGGAAGGATTCATCCGTGACAGCCTGGCTCCAAAACTACCTACGAGACTTACTGGGTGTGGCCAGAGACAAGCCTAAATCCGCCTGCCAAAACAGATGAGACTTGATCTGCTGAGGACCTTGCGCTAACAACAAACACTACTCCTCCCCCGGCGCCGACGGAATACAGAAACTACGTAATGTCCTGCTCGCCTCTTCTGGAGGAACCCTGACATAGGATACTGCCAGGGACTCAACAGGTACATGATTACTGCAGTATGACTACCATTCTATTACTACAGTACTTGTTATATAGGGCTATATGTAATACTCCTAGTATATAGGCTGGGCTATATGTCATACTTCTAGTATATAGGGCTGTATTGTGGACATATAGCCTATATGGACATCAGGACATCGATTACTCCCACAAACAGCTTTTTTTTCTTTAACGAGCCCGACGTGAACGATGTACTGCTTTCCCGGGAAAAGGCCCAAATCCCCATAATTTGCGTGAGAGAAGACGGAGAAGAAGGGGGCGGAGGTTGGGCTGCGTTCTGATGATTCGTAGGAGATCGAATAAACCCCTCCGCCTTCCATTCTACTAGCTAACATGCAATCATGGAAAATAATATCGACGACCTACGAGGAAGATTAAACTATCAACGGGACATTAAAAAATCTTGTGCTTCACGGAGTCGTGGCTGAACGATGACATTATTCAACATACAGCTGGCAGGTAATACGCTGTATCGGCAGGATAGAATAGCGGCGTCTGGTAGACAAGGGTGGGGCTATGTATATTTGTAAACAACAGCTGGTGCACAATATCAATGGAAGTCTCAAGGTTTTGCTCCCTGAGGTAGAGTATCTCATGATGAGCTGTAGACCACACTATCTACCAAGAGAGTTTTCATCTATATTTTTTGTAGCTGTCTACATACCCACCACAGACCGATGCTGGCACTAAGACAGCACTCAACGAGCTGTATACGCCATAGCAAACAGGAAAACGCTCATCCAGAGGCGGCGCTCCTAGTGGCCGGGGACTTTAATGCAGGGAAACTTAAATCAGTTTTACCGCCATTTTTATCAGCATGTTAAATGTGAACCAGAGGGAATAAAACTCTAGACCTCCTGTACTCCACACAGAGACACATACAAAGCTCTTCCTCACCCTCCATTGGAAATTTGACCATAATTCTATCCTCCTGATTCCTGCTTACAAGCAGAAATTAAAGCAGGAAGCATCAGCTCCGGTCAATAAAAAAAGTGGTCAGATGCTAAGCTACAGGACTTTTGCTAGCACAGACTGGAATGTGTTCCGGGATTCCTCCGATGGCAGTGAGGAGTACAACCAATCAGTCATTGGCTTCGTCAATAAGTGCATCGATGACGTCGTCCCACATGACCGTACGTACAAATCCAACCAGAAGCCATGAATTACAGGCACATCTACACTGAGCTAAAGGCTAGAGCTGCCGCTTTCAAGGACTGGCACTCCAACCCGGAAGCTTATAAGAAAATCCTGATATGCCCTCCGACGAACTATCAAAGCCCCTGTGGCAGGGCTTGCAAACTGTTACAGACTACAAAGGGAAGCACAGGAGCGGGCTTCCCAGTGACACGGGCCTACCAGACGAGCTAATTACTTCCATGCTCCCTTCGAGGCAAGCAACACTGAAGCATGCATGAGAGCATCAGCTGTTCCGGACGACTGTGTGATCACGCTCTCCGTACCACTCCAGATAACTAGAGGTGCTACTATATATGTTGTTTTCAACACCGCAGCTGACCCTGTGCTGTCCCCAACCTGTTGTTTTCCCTGATTCTCTGTCAGTGCTATGATCATCAGTGTTCTCCTCTCCCAGGCTGGCAGCCATAGCTCTGCTGTACCTGGACCAGGAGATGCTTTCTGGTGTCTCATCACTATCGTAGAGGTCTTTATGCCCCAGGACTACTACACCAAGACCCTGCTGGATCACAGGTACACACTATACCACTACTACACCACTACTACACCCACTACTACACCAAGACCCTGCTGGATCACAGGTACACTACTATACACTACTACGCCAAGACCCTGCTGGGATCACAGGTACACTACTACACCACTACTATACACTACTATACCACTACTACACCAAAACCCTGCTGGATCACAGGTACACTACTTTACCTCTACTATACCACTACTACACCAAAACCCCTGCTGGGATCACAGGTACACTACTAGACCACTACTAGACCACTACTAGACCACTACTATACCACTACTACACCAAGACCCTGCTGGGATCACAGGTACACTACTAGACCACTACTACACCACTACTATACCACTACTATACCACTACTACACCACTACTACGCGCACTACTACACAAAGACCTGCTGGATCACAGGTACACTACTATACCACTACTAGACCACTACTAGACCACTACTAGACCACTACTATACATCTACTAATACCACTACTACACAAAGACCTGCTGGGATCACAGGTTACACTACTAGACCACTATATACCACTACTGACACCAAAACCCTGCTGGGATCACAGGTACACTACTATACCTCTACTATACACTACTAGACCACTACTATACACTACTACACCAAAACCTGCGGGATCACAGGTACACTACTATACCTCTACTATACCACTACTACCACTACTATACCACTACTACACCCAAAACCCTGCTGGGATCACAGTACACTTACTATACCTCTACTATACCACTACTACACCAAAACCCTGCTGGGATCACAGGTTACACTACTAGACCACTACTATACCACTACTATACCACTACTACACCACTACTACACCACTACTACACACACTACTACAACCACTACTAGACCCACTACTATACCATTACTACACCCTACTATACACTACTCACCTAAACCTCTGGTCACAGTACACTACGTAGACCACTACTAGACACTACTAGCCACTACTATACCACTACTAGACACTACTATACCACACTACAACCAAGACCCTGCTGGGATCACAGTACAACTAGACCACTACTAGCCACTACTACACCACTACTTACCACTACTCACCCACTAACTACGCCACTATACACAAAGACCCTGCTGGATCACAGGTACCTATACACTACTGACCACTACTAGACCACTACTACCCACTACACAACAAACCTGCTGGATCCAGTACACTTATACCCACTATACCACTACTACACCAAAACCCTGCTGGGATGACAGGTCACTACCTATACACTATCAGACCATACTGGACCACTACTAACCACTACTAGACACTACTAGACCACTATCCACTACTACACACTACTACAACCACCACTAGACCACTTACTACCACTACTAGACCACTACACCACACTAGACCATTACTAGACCATTAACTATACCACTACTACACCCACTACAATACTACACAGCTCGATGACATACCAGTTGGAGGTTCCGTGTGGCTCAGTTGTGAGCATGGCGCTTGCAACGCCAGGGTTGTGGTTCATTCCCCACGGGGGACCAGGATGAATATATGAACTTTCCATTGTTTAAGTCGCTCTGGATAAGAGCGTCAGCTAAATGACTTAAATGTAAATGTAAATGTATACAAACTCCAGGCGATGGCATAAGGAGTTACAACTCGGTGGATGCATACCAGTGGAGGTATACCAAACTCCAGGGCTGGATGGCATACCAGTGGAGGTACCAATCACTGCCAGCGGCGGATGACCAGTGGAGGAACACTCCAGCGAGAATCCATGGGATACACGTGGATGGCATACCAGTGGAGGTACCAAACTCCGGCTGGGATACAGTGAATAACCAAGTCCGGCTGGTATACCAGTGGAGTAGACCAAACTCAGGGGGGTGGCATACCAGGGAGGTATACCAAACTCCAGGGCTGGGATACCCGTGGAGTATACCAAACTCCAGGTGGTGCGATACCAGTGGAGGTATACCAAACTCCAGGCTGGTGTGGCATACAGTGGATATCCAAACTCCAGGGCGGGTGCTACCAGGAGGTATACCAAACTCCAGGGCTGGTGGCATACCAGTGGAGGTATACCAAACTCCAGGGCTGGGTGCCATACCAGTGGAGGATACCAAACTCCAGGGCTGGTGGCATACCAGTGGAGGTATACCAAACTCACAGGGCTGGGTGGCATACCAGTGGAGGATACAAACTCCAGGGCTGGATGGCATACCAGAGGTATACCAAACTCCAGGCTGTGGCATCACCAGTGGAGGTATACCAAACTCCAGGGCTGGGTGGCATACCAGTGGAGGTATACCAAACTCCAGGCTGGATGGCATACCAGTGGAGGTATACCAAACTCCAGGGCACAGTGGCCGCTGGGTGGCATACCAGTGGAGGGTATACCACTCCAGGGCTGGAGCATACCAGTGGAGGTATACCAACTCCACTGGGTGCATACCAGGGAGGTATACCAAACCAGGGGGGCATACCAGGAGTAACCAACCCAGGCTGGGTGGCATACCAGTGGAGGTATACCAACTCCAGGGCTGGGTGCATACCAGTGAGGTATACAAACTCCAGGGCTGGATGGCATACCAGTGGAGGTATACCAAACTCCAGGCTGGGTGGCATACCAGTGAGGTATACCAAACTCCAGGGCTGGATGCATACCAGTGGAGGTATACCAAACTCCAGGGCTGTGCATACCAGTTGAGGTATACCAAACTCCAGGCTGGAGGGCATACCAGTGAGGTATACCAAACTCCAGGCTGGATGATACAGTGGAGGTATACCAAACTCCAGGCTGGATGGCATACCAGTGGAGGTATACCAAACTCCAGGGCTGGATGGCATACCAGTGGAGGTATAACCAAACTCCAGGGGCTTGGATGGCATACCAGTGGAGGTATACAAACTCCAGGGCTGGATGGCATACCAGTGGAGGTATACCAACTCCAGGCTGGATGGCATACCAGTGGAGGTATACCAAACTCCAGGGCTGGATGGCATACCAGTGGGGTATACCAACTCCAGGGCTGGATGGCATACAGTGGAGTATACGCAAACTCCAGGGGCTGGAGCATTACCATGGAGGTATACCAAACTCCAGGCTGGATGGCATAACCAGTGGAGGTATAACAAACTCCAGGCTGGATGCATACCAGTGGAGGTAGACCAAACTCCAGGGCTGGATGACATACCAGTGGAGGTATACCAAACTCCAGGGCTGGATGCATACCAGTGGAGGTATACCAAACTCCAGGGCTGATGGCATCAGTGGAGTATAACCAAACTCGGGCTGGGTGGGGCATACCAGTGGAGGTATACCAAACTCCAGGCTGGATGGCATACCAGTGGAGGTATACCAAACCTTTCTGAATATACTCAGAGGACCGTTATTAGCATGTTTTTACCACTCCTAATAAACGGTAGATTATCAGAACACGCAACAAGGTCTGTTATCATTATTACTGAAACGGACCCCAAGTTGGTATATATATAAAGATCCAGTCCATTTAAAAAAAATTAGAGACCTCTTACACTTCAGTGTTGTGATGCAAAAATCCTAGCAAAATGCTTGGCGCATAGAATTTAAAAAAGTATTGTCAGATATTATTCATCCTAATTTGACCATGACAGTTTACAGTCTAAGGTAACAACAAGTAGGTCTAGAGGTCTAGAACTTAAGGAATGATTTGTACCAAATACAATGCTCTTAGTTTTAGAGATGTTCAGGACCAGTTTATTACRGGCCACCCATTCCAAAACAGACCTCAACTCTTTGTTAAGGGTTTAAGTGACTTCATTAGCTGTGGTTGCTGATGCGTATATGGTTGAATCATCAGCATACATGGACACACATGCTGTGTTTAATGTCAGTTGGTCTGTGCAGCTGGCTGAATGTTTGACGTCCCTACCTGTATGTCCTCTGTCTGTCCTCTCTGAGGACCACCGAGTGTTCAAGGACCTGCTGAATTAGTGTTGAGGGACTGAGGTGACCCCTGTATGTTCTTTCACCTCTAGGTGGACCAGCGTGTTTTTAAGGACCTGCTGAATTAGTGTTGAGGGACTGAGGTGACCCCTGTATGTTCTTTCACCTCTAGGTGGACCAGCGTGTTTTTAAGGACCTGCTGAGTGAGAAGCTGCCCAGACTCCACGCCCACTTTGATCTCTACAAGGTTGACTCCTCCCTCATTACCTTCAACTGGTTCCTGGTCCTCTTCGTAGACTCAGTGAACTCTGATCTCCTCTTCAAGATCTGGGATGCCTTCCTGTACGAGGGACCCAAGGTAAGCTGGATAACATGGTAGAACGGTTAACAGGGTGGTAGAACGGTTAGGATGGTTAACAGGGTAAGATAGTAGGATGGTTAACCTTTCTGGGATATGTGGGACGCCAGCCAACATCCAGTGAAAATGCAGAGCGCCAAATTCAAATAAATTACTATAAAAAATTCTACTTTCATGAAATGACATGCAATACACCAACTTTATGCTACACTTTGTGAATCCAGCCAACATGTCAGATTTCAAAAAAGCTTTACAGCGAAAGCAAACGATGCTATTATCTGAGGATAGCACCCCAGCAAACAAACACAATCATATTTCGACCCTCCAGGCGCGACACAAAACACAGAAATAAAGATATAATTCATGCCTTTGACCAGCTTCTTCTGTTGGCACTCCAATATGTCCCATAAACATCACAAATGGTCCTTTTGTTCGATTAATTCCGTCGATATATATCCAAAATGTCCATTTATTTGGCGCGTTTGATCCAGAAAAACACCTCCCTTTTAACTGAATCAGCCTCATGGAGAGTCCCTTTTAACTGAATCCCAGCCTCATGGAGAGTCCCCGTTTACTGAATCCCAGCCTCATGGAGAGTCCCCGTTTTAACTGAATCCCAGCCTCATGGAGAGTCCCTTTTTAACTGATCCCAGCCTCATGGAGAGTCCCCTTTTTCCTGATTCCCAGCCTCATGGAGAGTCCCTTTTTAACTAATCCCAGCCTCTGGAGAGTCCCCTTTTTAACTGAATCCCAGCCTCATGGAGAGTCCCCTTTTTAACTGATCCCAGCCTCATGGAGAGTCCCTTTTTATCTTCTCTAAGATAGGTGGGGCGGTAGCGTCCCACTTGGCTAAAATCCAGAAAAAATGTAGCGTGCCATATTCAAATATATTACTATAAAAATCTATCTTTCATGAAATCACACATGAAAGACACCAAATTTAAAGCTACACATGTTGTGAATCCAGCCGACATGTCTGATTTCAAAAAAGGATTTACGGGGAAAGCACACCAAACGATTATGTTAGCTCAGTACATAGCCACAGAAAAACAGCCATTTTGCCAGCAAAAGATAGTAGTAGTAACAAAAAACAGAAATAGAGATCAAATTAATCACTAACCTTTGATGATCTTCATCAGATGACACTCATATGACATCATGTTACACAATACATTTATTTTGGTTCGATAATGTGCATATTTATATCCAAAAATCTCGGTTTACATTGGCGCCATGTTCAGAAATGCCTCCAAAATATCTGGAGTAATTACAGAGAGCCACGTCAAATAACAGAAATACTCATCATAACTTTGATGAAGATACATGTTTTACATATAATTAAAGATACACTTGTTCCTAATGCAACCGCTGTGTCAGATTTCAAAAAAACTTTACGTAAAAAGCACACATGCAATAATCTGAGACGGCGCTCAGATTGTAACAACATTTCTCCGCCATGTTGGAGTCAACAGAAATACGAAATTACATCAGAAATATTCCCTTACCTTTGATTATCTTCATCAGAATGCAGTGCCAGGAATCCTAGTTCCACAATAAATCGTTGTTTTGTTCGATAATGTCCATTACTTATGTCCAATTAGCTAATTTTGCTAGCATGTGTAGTACACGTGTCCAAACGCTCGCGCAGATGCAGGCAACGTCGGACAAAAACTTCAAAAAGTTCCAGGTCGAATAAACTGGTCAAACTTAGTAGAGAATCAATCTTCAGGATGTTGTTATCATTTATATCACATAAGGTTCAACCGGAGAATTCTTTTCAGTGTCTATAAGTAATGGAACGCAAGACGATATCATGAGGAAAGCGCTTGACCAAGAACTGGCAATCTGCCAGACCACTGACTCATTCCCCTCCCATCCGGTCCCACAACACAGCAATAAGCTTCATTCCACGTTCTACTGACTGTTGACATCTAGTAGAAGGCGTATGAAGTGCAAACAGATCCATATATTACAGGGAATTGAATAGGCGATGACTTTAACAACGACCACTCTCAGAATTTTCACCTGTTTGGATTTTTCTCAGGTTTTTGCCTGAGTTCTGTTATACTCACAGACATCATTCAAAATGTTTTAGAAATTTCAGATATTTTCTATCCAATAGAAATATATATATATATATATTAGCAGCATGTGGGACAGAGTAGGAGGCAGTTCACTATGGGCACGAATTCATCCAAAAGTGAAAATGCTGCCCCCTATACCAAAGAAGTTAACTGAATCCCAGCCTCATGGAGAGTCCCCTTTTTAACTCAACAAACCTTAGAGCTGAAAACGGAAGGAACTTCTGGGGCCCCACAGTTGTCTTCTAAATAGTTAATGATTCACATCACTCAGCGAAGTGCCCGTCTCTACCAGATCAGGACAAGGCGTTGATACCGATCTAACCATAGGCTTACTACCAGATCAGGACAAGGCGTTGATACCAGATCTACCCATAGGCTTACTACCAGATCAGGACAAGCGTTGATACCAGTCTAACCATAGGCTTACTACCAGATCAGGACAAAGGCGTTGATACCAGATCTAACCATAGGCTTACTACCGATCAGGACAAGGCATTGATTCAGATCTAACCATAGGCTTACTACCAGATCAGGACCAAGGCATTGATCCAGATCTAACCATAGGCTTACTACCAGATCAGGACAAGGCGTTGATACCAGCTCTAACCTAGGCTTACTACCAGATCAGGACAAGGCTTGATACCAGATCTAACCATAGGCTTACTACCAGATCAGGACAAGGCATTGATACCAGATCTAACCATAGGCTTCCTACCAGATCAGGACAAGGCATTGATACCAGATCTAACCATAGGCTTACTACCAGATCAGGACAAGGCATGATACCAGATCTAACCATAGGCTTACTACCAGATCAGGACAAGGCATTGATACCAGATCTAACCATAGGCTTACTACCAGATCAGGACAAGGCATTGATACCAGATCTCACCCATAGGCTTACTACCAGATCAGGACAAGGCATTGATTACAGATCTACTAACCAT
>NW_019945421.1:38901-40917 GCF_002910315.2 Salvelinus sp. IW2-2015
TGGTTCCAACCTGCACAACGTGACTACAAAATATCTCGTAAGTTACCTGTAAGCTTTGTCCAAACATTTCAAACTACTTTCCAATACAACTTTAGGTATTTTTTAACGTAAATAATCGATTAAATTAAGACAGGATGATCTGTCAAAAAAACATCTGGGTCAGATGGTTAGACCCTTTCTTCTTGAGGTTGCTGCCCCCATCATCACCAAGCACATCTCTCTGACCTTTCTCTCCTCTCTGGGGAGGTTCCCATTGCTTGAAGGCAGTCACGGTGTGTCCTTTATTTAAAGGGTCAGATCAAGCTCATCCTAAACTGTTATAGGCCTATTTTATTTGCCCTTGTTATCAAACGTGTTGGGAAAAAACTTGGCTTTCTTGACGTCGTAGTATATTTCTCTCTGCTGGCATAGGCTTACTACCAGATCAGGACAAGGCATTGATACCAGATCTAACCATAGGCTTACTACCAGATCAGGACAAGGCATTGATACCAGATCTAACATCAAATGTATTTTATAACGCCTTTTAACATCAGCAGTCACACAAAAAAAGAAACTAAGTGCTTTACAGATACTCAGCCTAAAACCCCACAGAGCAAGCAGAGGAAGAAGCACAGTGACTAGGAACTGCTCCCTAGAAGACATGAAACCTAGAGGATCAGCCTCTAAAGACTTGTAACGGTCTTTAGTATGAGCGTTAATCTGTCATAGGAATCTGACTCGGGTGTCATTTTACAGTGACTTTCATGGCTCTGTCTCTCCTCAGATCATCTTCCGCTTCGCCCTCGCTCTCTTCAAGTACAAGGAGGAAGAGTTTCTGAAGCTCCTGGACTCCATGGCCATCTTCAAGTACCTCCGCTATTTCACTATAACTATCCTGGACTGGAGGTACAGCACTCTAAACCTCCCGTATTCTCTCAGCGTATTGAGTAATGTCTGACTCATTAGAATGACCAGTAATCCTGTGTTTACTGTAGATGCTGATCAAGTCTGTTGGCTTTCTTGCCAAATATGAAAACTAATTTGAAGTCTGTTGTGTATCTGTGTGCGTCTCTCTCTCTCTCCTCCCGCAGGAAGTTGATGAGCATAGCGTTTGTGGACATGAATCCGTTCCCCCTCAGACAGATCCAGAACCGCAGGACCTTCCATCTGGAGAAGGTTAGACTAGAGCTGACAGAGCTTGAGGCCATCAGACAAACCTTCCTCAGAGAGAGAGACACACACACCGACGCACGCYCGCTGTGTAGCGACGATGAGGAGGACAACTAGCCAATCAGGGCCCAGGACAACTAGCACATCAGCAGAGAGACTGACCACGGCCCCCGACGCATTCACGCTTTGTAGCGACAACTAGCACACAGTCTGTCAGGGTGCAGTGCCTGCAGACTRCAGCCAATCAGGATCCAGGTCTGTGTGATTCTATCGTATCACCTGCAGACTCCAGCCAATCAGGACCCTAGCCTGGCTGTCCCGCCCACCTTCAGACCAAACAGACGCTGTCATGAGTAATGACCCATCATGATGACCAGTGATATATCCACATACTCCCCACTCTCTGTAACGCTGGACCTGTCWCCTCCATGTTCTCCACATACTCCKCACTCTCTGTAACGCTGGACCTGTCTCCTCCATGTTCTCCACATACTCCCCACTCTCTGCAACGCTGGACCTGTCTCCTCCATGTTCTCCACATACTCCCCACTCTCTGCAGACGCTGGACCCCTGTCTCCTCCATGTTCTCCACATACTCCCCACTCTCTGTAACGCTGGACCTGTCTCCTCCATGTTCTCACATACTCCCCACTCTCTGTAACGCTGAGCCTGTCTCCTCCATGTTCTCCACATACTCCCCACTCTCTGCAACGCTGGACCTGTCCCTCCATGTTCTCCAATACTCCCCACTCTCTGCAACGCTGGACCGTCCCTCCATGTTCTCCACATACTCCCCACTCTCTGCAACGCTGGACCCGTCCTCCATGTTCTCCACATACTCCCCACTCTCTGCAACGCTGGAAC
>NW_019945421.1:46906-64419 GCF_002910315.2 Salvelinus sp. IW2-2015
ATCCAAGTTCTGTGTGATTCTATCGTATCACCTGCAGACTCCAGCCAATCAGGACCCTAGCCTGGCTGTCCCGCCCACCTTCAGACCAAACAGACGCTGTCATGAGTAATGACCCATCATGATGACCAGTGATATATCCACATACTCCCCACTCTCTGTAACGCTGGACCTGTCTCCTCCATGTTCTCCACATACTCCACACTCTCTGTAACGCTGGACCTGTCTCCTCCATGTTCTCCACATACTCCCCACTCTCTGCAACGCTGGACCTGTCTCCTCCATGTTCTCCACATACTCCCCACTCTCTGCAACGCTGGACCTGTCTCCTCCATGTTCTCCACATACTCCCCACTCTCTGTAACGCTGGACCTGTCTCCTCCATGTTCTCCACATACTCCCCACTCTCTGTAACGCTGGACCTGTCTCCTCCATGTTCTCACATACTCCCCACTCTCTGCAACGCTGGACCTGTCACCTCCATGTTCTCCATATACTCCCCACTCTCTGCAACGCTGGACCCGTCACCTCCATGTTCTCCACATACTCCCCACTCTCTGCAACGCTGGACCCGTCCCTCCATGTTCTCCACATACTCCCCACTCTCTGCAAACGCTGGACCTGTCTCCTCCATGTTCTCCACATACTCCCCACTCTCTGTAGCGCTGGACCTGTCTCCTCCATGTTCTCCACATACTCCCCACTCTCTGCAGCGCTGGACCTGTCTCCTCCATGTTCTCCACATACTCCTGACTCTCCAACGCTGGACCTGTCTCCTCCATGTTCTCCACATACTCCCCACTCTCTGCAGCGCTGGACCTGTCTCCTCCATGTTCTCCACATACTCCCCACTCTCTGCAACGCTGGACTTGTAACCTCCATGTTCTCCACATGCTGAGCCCTCTGGCTTGTTGTGGACCAAAACGCTCTTGGCCAAATGTTCTTTCAATTACTTCCAATCTTTTGTAAACGTGTTAATCTGTTTGTTGTGGCTGAGGGACATTGAGCTGAGAGGTTGGCATGACAACCACAGTGATATTCTGTCCCACAGCCATACAGCTGTGAATGCAGAGCTGGATCATGCCAATCTGAATCAGTATTTTTCTAATAAATCATTGTGCTCTTTGGAGAGGAGGGACTGATTTTGTATTCGTAGATAACCTGACTGCTATAGCCCTCTCAAATTATAGGTAGGTGGGTTTCTTGTTTCCAGATTGGCTGTTGCAATATACTATACAGTAACCAGCAGACCTTGTTGGTAGCCCCTGTCTGTCTACGAAGCACTTGAACCCCTTTTTTACCAAAACGTCTATTGATTGGCGCTTTACATAGAAACCTTGGACCAATAATAGTCCATCATTCCAGACTCCAGCACATTTCCAGAAATGCTGTCCCTCCCGTCCCGCTGAACGAAGGATGAGGAACAGAGGCAGAACCCGGATTCACCTCAACCCTGTCACAGGGCAGGAGTTACTCTGCAGTAACATACTGTCATATCACATCACGTGGTGTTAATAAGGGACATTTTATGAGGGAATCTACTAGTCTGAGTATCACCTGTCTCTACCAGTCTGTTTCTCTTCCTGTTTACATTTTCCCTTGACTTTTTCTTCACTTATTGTTTGTGCTTTCCAGATGTTTCTTTGATATTTGTTCTGAAATGTTTCGGCACATCTACACTGACTAGACCAAACATTAGGAACCRGTTTCTAATATTGAGTCGCACCCCCACCCCCCTTTTTGCCCTCAGAACAGCCTCAAGTGGTTGGGGCAGGGACTCTACAAGGTGTCAACTGTTCCACAGGGATGCTGGTACATGTTGACTCCAATGCTTCCCACACTTGTGTCAAGTTGGCTGGATGTCCTCTGGGTGGTGGACCCATTCCTGATACACACAGGAAACTGTTGAGTGTGAAAAACCCAGCAGTGTTGCAGTTCTTGACACAAAACGGTGCACCAACTACCAAACCCCGTTCAAAGGCACTTAAATATTTTGTCTTCCCTATTGACCCTCTGAATGGCACACTTACACAATCCATGTCTCAATTGTCAAGGCTTAAAAATCCTTCTTTAACCCGTCTCCTCGCCTTCATCTACACTGATTTGAAGTGGATTTCACAAGTGACATCAATAAGGGAGCATAGCTTTCACCTGGATTGTCTGTCATGGAAAGATCAGGTGTTCTTAATGTTTTGTCCACTCAGTGAATGTTTCCACTTAATTTAGTATTAGATTATTGAGAGTGGCCGACTATATTCTTATATTGGCCTACTATATTGAATGTGACTTTTGTTTTAAAATACAAAATGGAGAATTGTGGTGTCGCACAATGCCATAGAAACAATGACAAGTTGTCTTATAGTTATACTGTGAGAAGTGTGTTTTCTCRGAGAGCTGGTCTCTCTAGGAACCTTCTGGTGTCGAGTGCTGTACCCATCCCATCACGTTACCACGGTTTCACTTAACTATATAGGTTTGTTATTAGACAGGATTGCACCCAACATTAAAAACACAAGTTATACTCAACTTTAACTTCACACCCTTCCTGTTGACCAATCACTTTTTGGTATTTGTTCCAATGTTAATTTCTTTGATCAAGTATGGTATCACCTTGTATCTCAGCTGGTTTCTTTCTGTATTCAATAAGCTATCCCACTCCCTTGTTATTGCTGTTGTAAGCTTTGAGGTGTGTCTAACCCTGTGCATCACCACTCATCAATCCTAACAATCTTTTCAAAGCAACACCTTGCACAATCATTTATGTCTAGTGCCATTGCAACCTTCCACAAAATCTATGAATATTGAATATCATTTCCACAGAATTCTTATTCAACTGATCGTGCCAGAAATGGACCACTATCAACACAAATGAATATTTTATAGGAGCTGTATGATCACCTAATAAACATTGTTATAGCTGTGCACATCTGTCTTAATGCTGTTATTGTAATTACACGTTATAAACGTTCTACAGAGAAAGGATCCACATCCCTGGACTTTCTCCACATTTTGTCTCTGGCCTAAACACAATGTCAAAGTGGAATTGTGTTTTTTTTACAAATTAATAAAAAATGAAAAGCTGAAATGTCTTGAGTCAATAAGTATTCAACCCCTTTGTTATGGTAAGGAGCCTAAATAAGTTCAGGGGTAAACATGTGCTTAACAAGTCACATAATAAGTTGCATGGACTCACTCTGTGTGCAATAATAGTGTTTAACATGATTTTTGAATGACTACCTCATCTCTACCCCACACATACAATTATCTGTAAGGTCCCTCAGTCCAGCAGTGAATTTCAAGCACCGATTCAAACACAAAGACCAGGGAGGTTTTCCAATGCCTTGCAAAGAAGGGCACTTATTGGTAGATGGTTAAATATATTTTTAAAGCAGACATTGAATATCCCTTTGAGCATGGTGAAGTTATTAATTACACTTGGATGGTGTATCAATATACCCAGTCACTACAAAGATATAGGCATCCTTCCTAACTCAGTTGCCAGTTGCCAGAGATTACATTACAACGGAACGACTTGATTAGTGTAGTGTTAGCTGGCTACATAGTTGTCTTTGCTATCTTTGTATCTAAGATAATTGTGTAGCTTAGAGTTGGTTAGAGTAATTATTCGGTTAACTAGCCAGCTATTTTCGTCCGCCGCGCTGCGCTGCCGTCTCCTACCTAGTCAACACTGCTAGCTAACACTGCTAGCTAGCCAACTTCCACCGAATAGCAGCACTGTAGAAACTCACATTACACATTGTAGCTAGCTACATAGTTGTCTTTGCTGTCCTTGTATCCAAGATAATTGTTTAGTTTTGAGAAATTGTCGAGGTTACCTAGCCAGTTAGAGGTTACCTAGCCAGCTACACGTTCAAACAAAGTCAACAACGCAGCCACTGCTAGCCAGCCTACTTCACCGCCAGCAGTACTATATCATTTTAGTCAATAAGATTTTATTTTATTTTTGCAACGTAAGCTTAACTTCCTGAACATTCGAGACGTGTAGTCCACTTGTCATTCTAATCTCCTTTGCATTAGCGTAGCCTCTTCTGTAGCCTGTCAACTATGTGTCTGTCTATCCCTCTTCTCTCCTCTCTGCACAGACCATACAAACGCTTCACACCGCGTGGCCGCTGCCATTCTAACCTGGTGGTTCCAGCGCGCACGACCCACGTGGAGTTCCAGGTCTCCGGCAGCCTCTGGAACTGCCGATCTGCGGCCAACAAGGCAGAGTTCATCTCAGCCTATGCGTCCCTCCAGTCCCTCGACTTCTTGGCACTGACGGAAACATGGATTACCACTGACAACACTGCTACTCCTACTGCTCTCGCCTCGTCTGCCCACGTTCTCGCACACCCGAGAGCTTCTGGTCAGCGGGGCGGTGGCACTGGATCCTCATCTCTCCCAAGTGGACATTCTCTCTTTCTCCCTGCACCATCTGTCTATCGCCTCCTTTGAATTCCATGCTGTCACAGTTACCAGCCCTTTCAAGCTTAACATCCTATTCATTTATCGCCCTCCAGGTTCCCTTGGAGAGTTCATCAATGAGCTTGACGCCCTGATAAGTTCCTTTCCTGAGGATGGCTCACCTCTCACAGTTCTGGTGACTTTAACTCCCCACGTCTACCTTTGACTCATTCCTCTCTGCCTCCTTCTTTCCACTCCTCTCCTCTTTTGACCTCACCCTCACCTTCCCCCCCTACTCACAAGGCAGGCAATACGCTTGACCTCATCTTTACTAGATGCTGTTCTTCCACTAATCTCACTGCAACTCCCCTCCAAGTCTCCGACCACTACCTTGTATCCTTTTCCCTCTCGCTCTCATCTAACACTTCCCACACTGCCCCTACTCGGATGGTATCGCGCCGTCCCAACCTTCGCTCTCTCTCCCCCGCTACTCTCTCCTCTTCCATCCTATCATCTCTTCCCTCTGCTCAAACCTTCTCCAACCTATCTCCTGATTCTGCCTCCTCAACCCTCCTCTCCTCCCTTTCTGCATCCTTTGACTCTCTATGTCCCCTATCCTCCAGGCCGGCTCGGTCCTCCCTCCTGCTCCGTGGCTCGACGACTCACTGCGAGCTCAC
This sequence comes from Salvelinus sp. IW2-2015, assembly GCF_002910315.2. NCBI lineage: Eukaryota > Metazoa > Chordata > Actinopteri > Salmoniformes > Salmonidae > Salvelinus > Salvelinus sp. IW2-2015. The sequence continues at coordinate 51,988 of NW_019945421.1, forward strand.
AGAACAGGGCTCCGGGCAGCCGAGCGGAAATGGAGGAAAACTCGCCTCCCTGCGGACCTGGCATCCTTTCACTCCCTCCTCTCTACATTCTCCTCTTCTGTCTCTGCTGCTAAAGCCACTTTCTACCACTCTAAATTCCAAGCATCTTCCTCTATCCCTAGGAAGCTCTTTGCCACCTCTCCTCCTCCGAATCCTCCTCCCCTCCTCCCCCTCCTCCCTCTCTGCGGATGACTTCGTCAACCATTTTGAAAAGAAGGTCGACGACATCCGATCCTCGTTTGCTAAGTCAAACGACACCGCTGGTTCTGCTCACACTGCCCTACCCTGTGCTTTGACCTCTTTCTCCCCTCTCTCTCCAGATGAAATCTCGCGTCTTGTGACGGCCGGCCGCCCAACAACCTGCCCGCTTGACCCTATCCCTCCTCTCTTCTCCAGACCATTTCCGGAGACCTTCTCCCTTACCTCACCTCGCTCATCAACTCATCCTTGACCCTGGCTACGTCCCTTCCGTCTTCAAGAGAGCGAGAGTTGCACCCCTTCTGAAAAAACCTACACTCGATCCCTCCGATGTCAACAACTACAGACCAGTATCCCTTCTTTCTTTTCTCTCCAAAACTCTTGAACGTGCCGTCCTTGGCCAGCTCTCCTGCTATCTCTCTCAGAATGACCTTCTTGATCCAAATCAGTCAGGTTTCAAGACTAGTCATTCAACTGAGACTGCTCTTCTCTGTGTCACGGAGGCGCTCCGCACTGCTAAAGCTAACTCTCTCTCCTCTGCTCTCATCCTTCTAGACCTATCGGCTGCCTTTGATACTGTGAACCATCAGATCCTCCTCTCCACCCTCTCCGAGCTGGGCATCTCCGCGCGGCCCACGCTTGGATTGCGTCCTACCTGACAGGTCGCTCCTACCAGGTGGCGTGGCGAGAATCTGTCTCCGCACCACGTGCTCTCACCACTGGTGTCTCCCCAGGGCTCTGTTCTAGGCCCTCTCCTATTCTCGCTATACACCAAGTCACTTGGCTCTGTCATATCCTCACATGGCCTCTCCTATCATTGCTATGCAGACGACACACAATTAATCTTCTCCTTTCCCCCTCTGATAACCAGGTGGCGAATCGCATCTCTGCATGTCTGGCAGACATATCAGTGTGGATGACGGATCACCACCTCAAGCTGAACCTCGGCAAGACGGAGCTGCTCTTCCTCCCGGGGAAGGACTGCCCGTTCCATGATCTCGCCATCACGGTTGACAACTCCATTGTGTCTCCTCCCAGAGCGCTAAGAACCTTGGCGTGATCCTGGACAACACCCTGTCGTTCTCAACTCACATCAAGGCGGTGACCCGTTCCTGTAGGTTCATGCTCTACAACATTCGCAGAGTACGACCCTGCCTCACACAGGAAGCGGCGCAGGTCCTAATCCAGGCACTTGTCATCTCCGTCTGGATTACTGCAACTCGCTGCTGGCTGGGCTCCCTGCCTGTGCCATTAAACCCCTACAACTCATCCAGAACGCCGCAGCCCGTCTGGTGTTCAACCTTCCCAAGTTCTCTCACGTCACCCCGCTCCTCCGCTCTCTCCACTGGCTTCCAGTTGAAGCTCGCATCCGCTACAAGACCATGGTGCTTGCCTACGGAGCTGTGAGGGGAACGGCACCTCCGTACCTTCAGGCTCTGATCAGGCCCTACACCCAAACAAGGGCACTGCGTTCATCCACCTCTGGCCTGCTCGCCTCCCTACCTCTGAGGAAGTACAGTTCCCCTCAGCCCAGTCAAAACTGTTCGCTGCTCTGGCACCCCAATGGTGGAACAAACTCCCTCACGACGCCAGGTCAGCGGAGTCAATCACCACCTTCCGGAGACACCTGAAACCCCACCTCTTTAAGGAATACCTAGGATAGGATAAGTAATCCTCCTAACCCCCCCCCCCCCTTAAAAGAGTTAGATGCACTATTGTAAAGTAGTTGTTCCACTGGATATCATAAGGTGAATGCACCAATTTGTAAGTCGCTCTGGATAAGAGCGTCTGCTAAATGACTTAAATGTAAATGTAAATGAAAGAAACTGCTCAGGGATTCACCATGAGGCCAATTGTGACTTTTAAAACAGTTACAGGAGAAAACTTAGGATGGATCAACATTGTAGTCACTCCACAATTGACAGAGTGAAAAGAAGAAAGCCTGTACAGAAAAACATGCATCCTGTTTACTAGGCACCAAAGCAAAACTGCGAAAAGCAATTCACTTTTTGTCCTGAACACAGTGTTATGTTTGCTGCAAATCCAACACATCACTGAGTACCACTCTTCATATTTTCAAGCATAGTGTGGCTGCAGCTACTGCTCTGCTAGCCATGTGGTGGTGCTACTACTACTCTGCTAGCCATGTGGTGGTGTTACTCCTGCTCTGCTAGCCATGTGGTGGTGCTACTCCTGCTCTGCTAGCCATGTGGTGGTGCTACTGCTCTGCTAGCCATGTGGTGGTGCTACTACTGCTCTGCAAGCCATGTGGTGGTGCTACTCCTGCTCTGCTAGCCATGTGGTGGTGTTACTACTGCTCTGCTAGCCATGTGGTGGTGCTACTGCTCTGCTAGCCATGTGGTGGTGCTACTCCTGCTCTGCTAGCCATGTGGTGGTGCTACTGCTCTGCTAGCCATGTGGTGGTGCTACTACTGCTCTGTTAGCCATTGTGGTTGCTACTACTGCTCTGTTAGCCATGTGGTTGGTGCTACTACTGCTCTGTTAGCCATGTGGTGGTGCTACTGCTCTGCTAGCCATGTGGTGGTGCTACTACTACTCTGCTAGGCCATGTGGGTTGGTGTTACTCCTGCTCTGCTAGCCATGTGGTGGTGCTACTCCTGCTCTGCTAGCCATGTGGTGGTGCTTACTGGCTCTGTTCTAGCCATGTGGTGGTGCTACTACTGCTCTGTTAGCCATGTGGTGGTGCTACTACTGCTCTTTAGCCATGTGGTGGTGCTACTGCTCTGCTAGCCATGTGGTGGTGCTACTACTGCTCTGCTAGCCATGTGGTGGTGCTACTACTGCTCTGTTAGCCATGTGGTGGTGCTACTACTACTCTGCTAGCCATGTGGTGGTGCTACTGCTCTGCTAGCCATGTGGTGGTGCTACTCCTGCCTGATAGCCATGTGGTGATGCTACTGCTCTGCTAGCCATGTGGTGGTGCTACAACTACTCTAATAGCCATGTGGTGGTGCTACTTCTCTGCTAGCCATGTGGTGGTGCTACTGCTCTGCTAGCCATGTTGGTGCTACTGCTCTGCTAGCCATGTGGTCTACTGCTCTGCTAGCCATGTGGTGGTGCTACTACTGCTCTGCGCAGCCATGTGGTGGTGCTACTACTGCTCTGCAAGCCATGTGGTGGTGCTACTACTGCTCTGCTAGCCATGTGTGGTGCTACTACTACTCTGCTAGCCATGTGGTGCTACTACTGCTCTGCTAGCCATGTGGTGGTGCTACTACTGCTCTGCTAGCCATGTGGTGGTGCTACTGCTCTGCTAGCCATGTGGTGGTGCTACTACTGCTCTGCCTAGCCATGTGTGGTGGTGCTACTACTGCTCTGGCGATCGGGTGTCCCTATACCGCCGGACAGTGGAGCTAACCAGAAAGAGATCGGTGTCCCTATACCGGGACAGTGGAGCTAACCAGAAAGAGATCGGTGTCCCATACCGGACAGTGTGGAGCTAACCAGAAGGCGATCGGTGTCCCTATACCGGGACAGTGAGCTAACCAGAAGGAGATCGTGGTTCCTATACCGGGACAGTGGAGCTAACCAGAAAGCGATCGGTGTCCCTATACCGGGACAGTGGAGCTAATAGCCAGAAGGAGATCGGTGTCCCTATACCGGACAGTGGAGCTAACCAGAAGGCGATCGGTGTCCCTATACCGGGACAGTGGAGCTAACCAGAAGGAGATCGGTGTCCCTATACCGGGACAGTGGAGCTAACCAAAAGGGATCGGTTGTCCTATACCGGGACAGTGGAGCTAACCAGAAGGAGATCCGTGTCCCTATACCGGGACAGTGGAGCTAACCAGAAGGCGATCGGTGTCCCTATACCGGGGACAGTGGAGCTAACCAGAAGGAGATCGGTGTCCCTATACCGGGACAGTGAGCTAACCAAAAGGCGATCGGTGTCCCTATACCGGGACAGTGGAGCTAACCAGAAGGCGATCGGTGTCCGTATACCGGGACAGTGGAGTTAACATGCTCTAATGTGATCAGCATGACGTTGTAAGTAACAGCAAACTTTCCAGGACATAGACATGTCTTATATCGGCAGAAAGCTTAAATTATTGTTAATCTCACTGCACTGTCCAATTTACAGTAGCTATTACAGTGAAAGAATACCATGCTATTGTTTGAGGAGAGTGCATAGCAAACAAAAAACTTAGCACGGCAACTGGTTTGATACATTCACCTCTGAAGGTAAATAATGTACTTACATTCAGTAATCTGGCTCTGATTTGTCATCCTGGGGGTCCCAGAGATAAAATGTAGCAAATGGGTTCTACAGTTTGAACCCACTGCTGCCTCTGGCTCCACACCCAACATGCCATCTAGATGTGTGAAAGTTAGTGTATAAGCTAATGATCCATAATGTATGACATTCTTGGGACTGTGTAAACTAAAATGTGTATTACCATATCATTTTTGTATGTTCTCTATAGTTATGTACTTGAAAATGTATCAATTGACCAATTGGGCAGACTTGATACAAAATATTGTCCAGTATTGTCATGCTTCACTGGTTCAACCTGAAACTTTGCACACACTGCTGTCATCTAGTGGCCAAAATCTAAATTGCGCCTAAACTGCAATATTATATGATGGCCTTTCTCTTGCATTTCAATAGATGATAAATAAATAAACATTTATTACATTTACACAAACTTCAAAGTGTTTCCTTTCAGATAGAGCAGTAGTAGTACCACCTGGTCAGCAGAGGCTGGAGCCTTCCAGGATGGGGGTGTGCTCTGCCCTTCATTTCCTGCAGTCCACGATCAGCTCCTTTGTGTTGCTGACATTGAGGGAGAGGTTGTTGGGAAGGGCCTGTAAGTAATAATGTGTTGCTGACATTGAGGGAGAGGTTCTTGGGAAGGGCCTGTAAGTAATAATGTGTTAGTGACATTGAGGGAGAGGTTCTTGGGAAGGGCCTGTAAGTTATAATTTCTCTCTTAGTCTACACCTGTTGTTTACGAAGCAGCAGTAGTAGTAGCACCACCACCTGGCTATTAGAGCAGTAGTAGTAGCACCACCACATGGCTAGCAGAGCAGTAGTAGCACCACCACATGGCTAGCAGAGCAGTAGTAGCACCACCACATGGCTAGCAGAGCAGAGCAGTAGTAGCACCGATCCATGGCTAGCAGAGCAGTAGTAGCAACCACCCACATTGGCTAGCAGAGCAGTAGTAGCACCACCACATGGCTAGCAGAGCAGTAGTAGCACCACCAATGGCTAGCAGAGCAGTAGTTAAGCGACCACACATGGCTAGCAGAGCAGAGTAGCACGCACCACATGGCTAGCAGAGCAGTAGTAGCCACAACGCACATGGCTAGAGAGGCAGTAGTGCACACTGCTAGAAGCCAGTTAAAGGACATCATGGCTAGCAGAGCAGGAGTAGCACCACCAATGGCTAGCAGACAGGTAGTGTAGCACACGCACATGGCTAAGACGAGAGGCCAATCTAGAGATAGGCACATGGCAGCGATCAGTGGACCACATGTGTGAAGAGTTGGAAGTCGCCTGTGCTCAGCCGGTTATAGGGACATTCCGATCTTCCTTCTGGGTTAGCTCTTCATCGGTCCCGTATAGGAAAGATAGAATAGAAAGGCATTGAAACTACCCGATCGCCTTCTGGTTAGCTCCCTGTCCGGTATAGAACAACCGTATCTCCTTCTGGTTAGCTCACTGTCCCGGGTTATGGGACACCGATCGCTTCTGGTTAGCGCCACGTGTCCGGTATAGGACACGATCGCCTTCGGTTAGGCTCCCACTTGTCCCGGTATAGGGACACCGATGCGCCGTCTGTGAGCTCCCACTGTCCGCGTTATAGGGACACCGATTCTCCTCGTACTCCCTGTCCGGTTGGTAGCTTCGTCTCCATGTCCGATAGGACAGACTCTGGCTAGCATGCCGCGGTTGGACGACCTCTGTTGTGACACTCGTATTAGGGATCGAAGCCTTCTGGTTAGGTTTCGTCGGTAATAGGACACCGGTTTGTGTTATGCTGCCTTATGAGGTGGGCCGTTGTGTATAGGACAACCCTGTCTAGTGCCACTTTCGCGGAATATTCTCCTCTCTGTGCTCACTGTCCGGTTATAGGGACACCGCACTGTAGCGCCTTTCCTTAGGCACCGTCGCTTCTGCAGCCCTGTCCGGATGGCCCGAGGTCTGACTAGGGACACGATCGCTTCTGGTTAGTCCGTCATGTCAAGGCTTGATCTTACGATCGCCCTGTTACTACTAGAATCCGGTAACACTGATGTGTGAGGATTAGAGTAGCCAGGTATCAATACTGCGCTCTAGTCTCTCGATATAACAGGTAATTCTAAATTGCCTATTATACAAGGTAATACCAGGTAATAAAATGCTATATACAGGGATACAGGTATACTCATGATAGATCGTAATAACGATGGCTATATACAGGCAGTACACAGGTAATAACAGGCATATACAGTGAGGTATAATGTGTTATAATAGGTGAGTCCAGGTTATAATAACATGGCCTAATATACAGGGAGTACCAGGTATAACATGGGCTATATAAGAGCAGGTAATAATACAACATAAAGGGTGACAGTAATAACATGGCTAGTCTACAGGAGGAGTACAGTTACATAACATGACTAATTCAGGATACAGGTAATAACATGGCTATACAGGAGTACCAAGGTAATAATACATGAACTATATACAGGGTGAGACCAGGTAATAACACATGGCTATATACAAGGGAGTACCAGGTTAAATAACATGACGCTATATACAGGAGTACGTAGATACATGGTTATATACAGGGAGTACAGGTAATAATAACAATGACTATATACAGGGAGACAGAATAAAAATGGACTAAGGGTAAGGTAAACCTGGGCTATATACAGGGAGTACAGGTAATAATAACATTGACTATTATACAGGGAGTACGAGGTAAAACAATACTAATCGGGAGTCCCTAATGTATATACAGGGAGTACGCAGGTAATTAACATGGCTATTGAGATTCAGGTAAACTAACAGGGATACAGGTAATAATAACAGACTATTACAGGGAGTACAAGGTAATAACAACATGGCTAAAATATACAGGAAAAGTACCAGTATAACAGAAGACTATATACAGGGAGTACCAGGTTAATAACATGGACTATTACAGGGAGTGCCAGGTAATAAAATTAAGAGTATATACAGGGTTACAGGTAATAAACGGCTATATACGGAGGTACCAGGTAATAACATGGCTTATAAGGGAGTACAAGGTAATAATAACATGATATATACAGGGAGTACAGGGTAATAACAACAGGGCCTATATACAGGAGTACCAGGTAATAACATACGTATAGAGAAGCTATACACATGATTACAGGGAGTACCAGGTAATAAAATGACTATATACAGGGGTACCATGGTATAACAAACATGGCTATTACAGGGAGTACAGGTAATACACAGGCTATATACAGGGAGTACCAGGTAATACATGCTATATCAGGGAGTACCAGGTAATAAACTTGACTATTACAGGGAGACCAGGTAATAAAATGGGCTATATACAGGAGACAGAATAACATGGTTCATAACTAGACAATAACAAAGACTGATATACAGGGGAGTACCAGGGTGAATAAACATGATATATACAGGATGAGTACAGGTTAATATAACATGATATTACAGGGAGTACAGGAATAACATGGCTATAAATACAGGGCCAGTATACCTATATAAGGGATGACGCAGGTAACTATGGCTAATATACAGGGAGTACAGGTATAATAACAACAATGACTATATACAGGGATGTACCAGGTAATATACATGGACTATATACAGGAGTACAAATAAGGCTAGATAACGGAGACCAGGTAACAGCTATATACAGGGGAGGTTACAAAGGGTACATGTGATAACAATAGTACCAGTATGATATACAGGGAGTACCAGGTAATAACATGGCTATTATACAGGGGTACCAGGTAATTAACATGGCTAATACAGGGAGTACCAGGTAATACATGGTATATACAGGAGTACGCAGGTAAGTAAACATGACTATATACAGGGAGTACCAGGTAATAACATGATGTAATACAGGAGTACCAGGTAATAACATGGCTATATATCAGGGAGTACTAGGTATAATAACACTATTATATCAGGGAGTACCAGGTAATATACATGGCATAATATACAGGAGTACAGGTAATAACATGGCTTATATACAGGGAGGGTTACCAGGTAATACATGGCTATATACAGGAAAGTACCAGGTAAATAAACATGGCGGTATATACAGGGAGTAGCCAGGTAATAAAGCCAACATGGACTAGGATGAACAGGAGGAGTACCAGGTATAACATGGCTATTATCAGGAAGTACCAGGGTTAAATTAACGATGGCTATATACAGGAGAGACCAGGTAATAACAACATGACTATTACAGCAGTACCATGGTAATTAATAACATGACTATATACAGGAGTACCAAGGTAATAAATGGCTATATTTACAGGAAGATACCAGGTAAATAACATGGCTATATACAGGAAGGTACCAAGTAATAAATAACATGACTATAATACAGGGCAGTACCAAGGTAAATAAGATGACATGGCTATATACAGGGAGGTACCAGGTATAACGATGGCTATATACAGGATACCAAAGTAATAACACTGACGATATACAGGGAGTTACCAGAGTAATACACATGCTAGTATACAGGGAGTACCAAGGATTAATACATGGCTAGTATACAGGGAGTACCCAGGTAATAAACAACATGATGACTATATACAGGCAGTACCAAATGGTTAATACATGGGGATATACAGGAAGTACCAAGGTAATAACATGGCTATTATACAGGGAGTACAAGGTATTAAACAAAACAGGTAACTTATATACAGGAAAGTACCAAAGGTAATAACATGGCTTAAATATGACGGGAGGAAGTACCAGGTAATAACAACAGACTTATATACAGAAGCTACCAGGTAATAAACAGATGGCTATATACAGGAATAGTACCAAGTAATAACACTGGCATATATTACATAGGGAGAAGTACAGATAATAACATGGCTATATCACAGGAGTACCAGTAATTAAACCAATGACTATATTACAGGAAAAGAGAAAAGAAAGTACCAGGGTTAATAACATGGCCTATTAAAGGGAAGGACCAGGTAATAACATGCTATATACAGGATAGAGGAAGTACCAGATAATAACATGGCTATATACAGGAAGTACAGTAAACATAACATGACTATTATAAGGGAGTACCAGGTAATTAATAACATGCTAATACAGGAAGAGTACCAGGTAATAATACATGGACATTATGATACAGAATTTGAGTACCAGTAATAACAATGGACATATAATACAGGGAAACAGTACAGTATTAATAACATGACTATATACAGGAGTACCAGGTTAATAACATGACTATATACAGGAAGATACCAATGTAATAACAAACAGAACTATATACGCAAGAGTACCAGGAATAGACATTGGCATATAACAGGGAAACAACCAAGTTAATAACATGCATACATGAATTTGCGTTAATGTCTTTTGCGAGAATCTCGTATGGGAGAAATCCAGACACACATTATGTTAACCATACAACCTGTCCTGATTACATGGAAACTAAAACTAGGAAAGTACAGGAGGGTGTGAGACGCTCACAATCACTGCGTAGATGAACCACTTTATATGGGACATTTGAAGTTATTACAGGAGTAAATAAGAGTAGTATCCACAGAGATATTATATGAAGGAAGAGGAGGCAAAAAACATCTGGCTTATTTTATTAACACATGGGCATTGCGGCTTAAAAAACCTACTATAGACGGCGAGTTCGATCGTACCAATGCACCATACAGTGAATATTTGGTGAGGATATTAACAAATTGCTTGATGGAATAGCGATGGTAGCTGAGGGGAGAGACGGTTCATATAATGGTCTGAATGGGGTAAAAGGGAAATGGAATGCAGAAGCACATTATACATATAACATTTAAGTCATATTGAGCAGATGACCTCATTATCGCAGGCGAGCTTTTAGGATATGTAACAGAGCAGTAGTATTCATGCCGTTACTTTCGGTATCTACTCGATATTCCAGACCAAGGATGGTAACTCTAATGAGCCGTCTGTCCCCTTCAGCCGGTCCATTGTGGCGTTAAATTTCTAATTAACAGGAGTGGTGTGAATATGATGATAATGTGTTTTTTTATGACACTCAAGCATCTTGGGCCCTAAAAAGTCGCAAAATGAAAAACCCATGTAGTGTTATGTAATCTTGTGTTCATTACCGTGAGTTTGCATGATGAAACTGAACAAAAAAATGTTGCCCCTACAGTTATTTAACACATTACGCCAGAACTGCATTAGGACCAGCTAGTAGTACTAGCGACGGTGGCTAGGCTTTACTGACGGGAGAACAATAAAGCAAAAGAGGAAGAAAGAATCCCAATATCAATTAGGATTTGAGGTAACATCTTTGTGATGAAAGTGTACCATCCACAAAGGCGGAAACCGTCAAGCTCAATTGGAGGGTTTAACCTCAAGATTAGCTCAACTAGGAGTGCATGTGCCCAGTGCGAATATCTAGTGGGTGTGAGAATGGCAATCGACTGCGTGGAACTGTATTATCATCCAAAATAGCCCCCATCCACGCCTCTGACATAAGGGTTGCAACTACTTTAAAGTGACATTATACGCCACTGGTGAGCTTACTCTGGCTGTGGATGGGAAACCATACTGGGATACATGTGGAATGATCCCAAAGTAGCCCTTACTTCGCCTTGAATAAGTGCACTAAGCTATCAACTATGCGCCTGTAGTGACTATACCCTATCGGTGTCTTGTAGGATGGTAATTTACACACTGGGACTTTTATCCCAAATAGGCCCCCTTTATTCCCTTAATAGTGCACTACTTTATGAGCCCCGTGCTTCCTCTGGCTGTGGATGGAGATGACCAACACTGATGATACATGACTATATTACGGGGAGCCGAAGCTGTTAATATCCTCCGAAAACTTAGATACTGCACACCTCCACCATTGGCGCTCCATATAAACAAACTATTAGGTGACACTAGACTGATGCAATAGTGCGGCTGTGCCTCTCCTTCTTGAACAAGAGGACCATAAACAGGGCTATATACAGGAGTCTATGGCTCTCGTCGGGGGACTGCGTCCCAAATGGTATCCTATTCTCTTGTATAGTGCCTATACAGGAAATTGTGCACATTCTGGATACATGGTCATAGCCTTCCATCCCGGTCTAAACACTATCATAGCGCGTTGGCCGAGCAAAGAATACGAGGGCAGAAAGAGCAGCTACTATAGATGGTCTGGCATATGTGTATTACATAAGATACCCAGGGTATGTGGGGTACATTACTAACAAACTTTGAAGGCACTACTCACTGAACACGTGGAATCCAGGGCAGATTTCTGTTGGAAAGAAATGGGACACTGCGTGACTGTCCTATGAACTATGTCGTTGGGATAATGAAACAACGAAGAAAAAAAACAGGGCTTCTATCCTCGTCCTTCTAATTGCACTGTTCAGTTTTCAGTTAAAGGCGGTGTCAGTGAAGGGTCAGTAAAAATGGCTAGAAGACTCCAGGCGCACCCAGGACCTACTGACCAGGCGGTGTCAGAGAAGGGCCAGAAAAAAATGGTCTAAAGACTCCAGCAACCCAGGACCAGTACCATGGATAATTTAATAACTACCAGCGGTGTACTTGAAGCAGGAAGGTCCTCAAGCAAAAAGATCCGTCAAAGACTCCAGCCACACTCACAGCTCCATAAGACTGCTTCTCTCTGCTACCGCGGATTCGAGTCAAAGAACAAAGGATATCCGGAGCTATATACAGGGGTGGGCCAAGTACTAGGTCCAAAAGGGGGCTCAGTACCTATAACACAGCTGGTACATATCACCCCAACGACCTATTAAGGACCTGACTGATCTCCAGATGTAGATCAAAGATTAACCCCATCGTGACATATTGCATTTGCACCACCTCAACCCCTGCAGCTCCATTTGAACTGCTCACGGGATGTTTACTTCTATTGCACATCGCTCACATGGTTAATACCTTCTAATCGAGATGACTGATACTTCATACTGGGTGCTACTGTTTTTGATCTATACATAGTTCACTCT
>NW_019945422.1:0-3367 GCF_002910315.2 Salvelinus sp. IW2-2015
CTTCTGGGAAGGCGTTCCACTAAATGTTCGAACGTTGCTGTGGGGACTTGCTTTCATTCAGTCACAAGGTGAGGTTGGCCACTGATGTTGGGCGATTAGGCCTGGCTCGCAGTCGGCGTTCCAATTCACCACAATGGTGTTCGATGGGGTTGGGGTCAGGGTTCTGTGCAGGCCATTCAAGTTCTTCCATACTGATCTAGAAAAAACTTTTCTGTATGGACCTCGCTTTGTGCACGGGGGCATTGTCATGCTGAAACAGGAAAGGGCCTTCCCCAAACTGTTGCCACAAAGTTGGAAGCACAGAATCATCTAGAATGTCAATGTATGCTGTAGTGTTAATATTTCACTTCACTGGAACTAAGGGGCCCGAACCATGAAAAACATCCCCAGACCAACTTTACAGTTGGCACTATGCATTGGGGCAGGTAACGTTCTCCTGGCATCCGTTAAACCCAGATTTGTTCATCTGACTGCCAAATGGTGAAGCGTGATTCATCACTCCAGAGAATGCGTTTCCGCTGCTCCAGAGTCCAATGGCAGCGAGATTTACACCACTCCAGCCGACAGTTGGCATTATGCACGGTGATCTTAGGYTTGTGTGCGGCTGCTCGGCCATGGAAACCCATTTCATGAAGCTCCCGATTTACAGTTATTGTGCTGAGAGGCAGTTTGGAACTCGGTAGTGAGTGCTGCAACCCGAGCACAGACAATTTTAGTATTTCGGCGGTCTCGCTCTGTGAGCTTGTGTGGCCTACCACTTCTTAGCTGAGCCGTTGTTGCTCCTAGATGTTTCCACTTCACAATAACAGCACTTATAGTTGACCAGGGGGCAGCGCTAGCAGGGCAGAAATTTGACGAACTGACTTGTTGGAAAGGTGACATCCTATGACGGTGCCACGTTGAAAGTCGCTGATCTCTTCAGTAAGGCCATTCTACTGCCAATGTGTGTCTATGGAGATTTTATACACCTGGGTTTGGCTGAATTAGCCGAATCCACTAATTTGAAGGGGTGTCCACTATACTGCTGTATAGACAGTGTATACTAATCTGGTTATTTATTTTCCCTTTCATACTTCAACTAATTGCACATCATTGAAATGTCTATATTCTCTTCAAACTTTTGTGAGTAATGTTCACCGTTAATTTCTGATTGTTTATATTCCTTGTTTATTTAACTTTTGTTTGTCTATTTCACTTGCTTTGGCAATGTTAACATGTTTCCCATGCCAATAAAGAGAAAACAGACAGACAGACAGACAGACAGACAGACAGACAGACAGACAGACAGACAGACAGACAGACAGACAGACAGACTGTCTGTGTCAGCAGCATGTGTCAGTATGTTAAGTACATGCTGCTGAAGAGCTCCCCTGTGTTATGCTATAGATGTAAAGCGTCATTGTGAGTTTCATGTGATCATACTGTTAGAGGCAAAAGTCTACATTCATAATGACAAGCTACTGTACCAAGCTGTCACTACCCAGCAAACTGTGAACATTCACAGAACATTAGCTAAGATTCCCATTAGGTTATATTTAAGGTTGTATCTAACATGTTTTTGATACTTAAAAAAAAAAATGTTTTTGGTTTTTAAATGAAATATCCTTGTAATGTTCCCCTAACAGCACAACATCTGTAACCACAGAACATTCCCCAGACGTTCTCATTACGTTTCCAGGTACTGTTAATGACACAACGTACCAGTCATGTTTTTACACCATGTGCAGGCAATAAAAGTGGTTATGAGAAAACAGGTTCTGCTAACGTTGATGGAGATGTTATTAAAACACCCATAACAACAGGCAGGGAAGATTCCCACAACGCTCTCAGAAAGATATAGCGTTGACGTTATGACATGATTGTTCCAATAACGTTCCCTAACGGTCCAATAACGTTCCCTAAAGTTCCAATAACGTTCCCTAGCGTTCCAATAACGTTCCCTAAACATTGTTCATCAATCAAGTCTTGATTCAATTAAAGCTAGAATCCTTAATTGAAACCATTACAAAGCGGTCACCATGCCTGTGTTTTGGTTTAAAAGCTGAGGGATGGGGCTGAAGAAATGTAACCACTGTCTAATTCATAGCGCTATGGATGCAAGGACTGACCTTTCATGATAAAAAAGATTATAGTTTTCAACATGTTTTAAACATGTTTAGAGGCTAAATAGTGTTTGTATACGTTTACATTGTTTACAAACATTGGAGTAAAACAAGCTTCTATTTTGGGTTCTGATGGGGTACAGCAGTTGAAATAAGCTCATGAGGCATTTATAAGTTACATTCTTCAAGAATCAATGGGTATATATATATATATAATGAATTTATAAGTCAAAAAATGGATGTAGCGAATACTGATTCCAGGTTTAAATTGGTTCTGAGAAAACACTACTGGAATGTTCCAAACGTCACTGGAACGTTCCACACGTCACTGGAACGTTCCACACGTCACTGGAACGATCCACACGTCACTGGAACGTTCCACACGTCACTGGAACGGTCCAAACGTCACTGGAACGTTCCACACGTCACTGGAACGTTCCACACGTCACTGGAACGTTCCACACGTCACTGGAACGTTCCACACGTCACTGGAGATGTCAGCAGAGACACCTACCAAGGCATAGGATCTTCATTTGACCAGTTTCTCACAGCAGAAAAAGAATCGTGCCGCATCATGAAATATGCATTACTACGTGGGTTTATAATAAGTGGACATTTTGTATGGGTTGATACCTTTTTCATTAGGACCAATAAATTCTGACATTTTAAAAGTGGAAATTACAAGCCTTTTTAAACCTTGAATACACAGCAAGTTCATTTCCWGCATAATACATGCAGGATGGTGCCTAACCTGGTCTGTCAGAGGACTCATCATAAAAACACAGGTCATTTCCTAGAGACAGGAAGAGACTAAACTCTCATAACAATATAGGTCGAGGTCACCTTTAGACAGGTGCGTCACTTTCTGCTGAGCCTGAGCTTTTACCCAGGATGCACAGCAGGACAGGACAAAGGCCACAAAAGAAAGTGCTTACGCAATGACACAGCCAGGAGGAGGAGAGGAGGGATGCGACTCTCCAATCTGAATTATTGTGTAAGCTCTATTTCCTGTGGTCTCTCTCCTGTCTGTATCATTGTGTAAGCTCTATTTCCTGTGGTCTCTCTCCTGTCTGAATCATTGTGTAAGCCCTATTTCCTGTGGTCTCTCTCCTGTCTGAATCATTGTGTAAGCTCTATTTCCTGTGGTCTCTCTCCTGGAAAGCCTTGTTAGAGCTGATAGACAATCTACTATCAATTATTCAACTATTCAACGAGACAATCTACATATGGGGGCTGGAAAGCCTTGTTAGAAGCTAGGAATAGAC
>NW_019945422.1:3913-5626 GCF_002910315.2 Salvelinus sp. IW2-2015
AGACAATCTACTATCAATTATATCAACTATCAACGAGACAATCTACATATGGGGGGCTGGAAAGCCTTGTTAGAGCTAGATAGGGTAAATTAGGCTTTGTGGTGCTCATATGGATTTTTCTTTATCAACTTCAGACCTGTCTACGTGTAACTTAAAACGTAGTTTTTGTGTTTAATATGATCACAGAGAGTGTGAGGTTTTACAGAGGAGCACCGACCTGAAGAACTCCATGAAGGAGAAGCCGTAGCCATGTTGTTCAGCGATGCCTGCACACACCACATTGGCCGACGCGCCAATCAACGTTCCGTTTCCTACGGACACAACAAAGAGTTAACAGTGAAATGTTCAATACACGGATATATATATATATATATATATACAAACGGTGGTATTGTTTACTGTGAAACACAGTCTTGTTTTCTGTTCCACTGGTTAACCCGTGGATTACTCAAATCGATGGTGCCAACTAAAGGGACTTTTTGGGATATAAAGAAGGATTTTATCGAACAAAACGACACTACGTGTTATAGCTGGGACCCTTTGGATGACAAATCAGAGGAAGATTTTCAAAAAGTAATATTTAATCATTATATGTGAATTTATGAAACCTGTGCCTTTTGGAAAAATATTTTGTGGGGCGCCGTCCTCAAACAAATCGCATGGCTTGTTTTCGCTGTAATAGCTACTGCAAATCGGACAGTGCAGTTAGAGTAACAAGAATGTAGGCTTTCAGCCGATATAAGACACAGATGTACATAAATGTTTAAAATCCATAATATTTATGATTATTTATTTGAATTGCACGCCCTCCAGCTTCACAGGAAGTTGTCGCGCTAGCGGGACCCCTAGCCCTAAGTTAACTGTTTTAAATTGTGTGGTCATACGGGTTATGTGCTCATGTCACCTCACAAGTTTTATAATTAGATTAATAAAGTTGGGAACGTGACAGTCTCACTTCATCTGTAATCAAAAACAGACTTGACTAATTCAACATTTGTGAACCACAGTATTTTATACAAACAAATGTTCTGATTGATTTCAGGTGAACACATCAGATACATTCTGCTATTCTGATTGTAAAGGAAGAGTTTCATTTATTTTTTATTATACAATTTGGTAAATTGACATGAATGAAAAACACATCTTGTGAAAGATYGATCTATTACCATGACATGGGCTGGTGAAAAGACAGACATGATTTTGTTTGAAATATTTTATTTTATTTTAGAGAGACAAATAATCAAATGATATAATATTATATCCACCCCAAACTACAGAACAGAAATAGAAATAGTATCCCAATTGGGTTTTAAAGAGTTACATAAATATTAAAATAATCAATTTGTTACAACTATATTGTGCAAATATCGTATCCAGAGGATGAACAACGTTTGCAATGTGTGTTTTATTATTTTTGCCGGGGTTAAATGCGGTGGTTCCCGCTTTCAGCTTTTATCGACTGCGGCCACCTATCCATGATATTTGGTTTGGTTTTAATTGTCACAGTGGGAACAACATCCCCTATACACTTCCTGATGAACTCAGTGTATACATCAATGTTTTTCTCAGAGGCAACCCGGAGGAACATATCATGTCTATTGTCTCTGTTCTCTCTCCGTGTCTATTGTCTCTGTTCTCTCTCCCTGTCTATTGTCTCTGTTCTCTCTCCCTGTCTATTGTCTCTGTTCTCTCTCCCTGTCTATTGTCTCTGTT
>NW_019945422.1:10543-16347 GCF_002910315.2 Salvelinus sp. IW2-2015
GCTAAAGTCTATTCAACGCTGGTCTGAAAAACGGAATCCATGCTTTCAAGATTATTTTGATCACGCGGACAATAGACAGAGAGAGAGAACAGAGACAATAGACACGGAGAGAGAACAGAGACAATAGAACACGGAGAGAGAACAGAGACAATAGACACGGAGAGAGAACAGAGACAATGACAGAGAGAGAGAGAACAGAGACAATAGACAGGGAGAGAGAACAGAGACAATAGACAGGGAGAGAGAACAGAGACAATAGACAGAGAGAGAGAACAGAGACAATAGACAGGGAGAGAGAACAGAGACAATAGACAGGGAGAGAGACAGAGACAATAGACAGGGAGAGAGAACAGAGACAATAGACAGGGAGAGAGAACAGAGACAATAGACAGAGAGAACAGAAGACAATAGACACGGAGAGAGAACAGAAACAATAGACACAAGAGAGAGAGAGAACAGAGACAATAGACAGAGAGAGAGAACAGAGACAATAGACAGAGAGAGAGAAACAGAGACAATAGACAGAGAGAGGAACAGAGACAATAGACCGGAAAGAGAACAGAGACAATAGACAGAGAGAAGAGAGAACAGAGACAATAGACAGGGAGAGAGAACAGAGACAATAGACAGGGAGAGAGAACAGAAGACAATAGACAGGAGAGAGAACAGAGACAATAGACAGGGAGAGGCGTGATCAAAATAATCTTGAAAGCATGGATTCCGTTTTTCAGACCAGCGTTGAATAGACTTTAGCATGGGTACTTCCTGTTTGAGTTTCTGCCTATGCCGGCCGCATCCGGGAGATCCGTGGGGCAACGCACAATTGGCATAGCGTCGTCCGGGTTAGGGAGGGTTTGGCTGGTAGGGATATCCTTGTCTCAGTATGTATAAAAAAATAAAATAAAAATAATAATAAATAAAAAAATAAAATAAAAAAATGTAATAAAAATGTATGCACTCTACTGTAAGTTGCTCTGGATAAGAGCGTCTGCTCTTGGCCGGTAGGGATATCCTTGTCTCAGTATGTAAAAATGTAATAAAAATGTATGCACTCTACTGTAAGTCGCTCTGGATAAGAGCGTCTGCTAAATGACTAAAATGTAAATGTAAATAAGTAGATAATCATGAAACATACGCCTTTCTTCTTCCCAGAGAGTTCTTTATTCCTGTCTGTGCAATGAACTGAGAACCCAGCTGGCTGTATGGACGGGGACTGTATATCCAGAGAGAGCCATGATTCCATGAGTATGTTACAGTCCCTGATGTCTCTCTGGAAGCAGATCCTCGCCCTGAGCTCGTCTACTTTATTGTCCAGAGACTGAACATTAGCGAGTAATATACTCAGGAGCGGTGGACGGTGTCCTCCTGAGTCAGACTAAAAGTCCACTCCGAATACCTCTTCACCGCCGGCGGTGTCTTGGAGCAGCCCTTAAATTGCCTTGGTAAATACCAACAAAGGATCCAATTCAGGAAAGTAGTATTTCTGGTCGAAATGCTGGTGAGTTATCGCCGCTCTGATATCCCAAAGTTATTTCCGTCTGTATGTAATAACGCAAAGGAACATTCTAGGCTAATAATGTAAGAAATAACACAAAATAAAATAAAAGTTGCTCAGGAGCTAGAAACAGAGTTACCTTTGTTATCTTTGGAGGGCTCAGAGTCTTTTCTGCCAGACATCAATCAAAATGGCTCCTCACTTCTTCCCAGTGGAACATGAATATCAGTTATATCTCGTTTTAAAGCCCTTTTGCCTATCTGGTCTGCAATTTCATTCCTTTCCACACCTGAATGGGCTGGGACCCAGCAGAATCTCACTACTACACCCAGTAGGTCAATCCTATTAGATTTGCCATTCGACAACACAGACAGGGAATCTGAGCACTACTACAGAGAGAGACAAATAATCAAATGATATAATATTATATCCACCCCAAACAACAGAACAGAAATAGAAATAGTATCCCAATTGGGTTTTAAAGAGTTACATAAATATTAAAATAATCAATTTGTTTCAACTATATTGTGCAAATATCACATTTATTGTATCCAGAGGGTGAACAACGTATGCAATGTGTGTTTTATTATTTTTGCCGGGGTTAAATGCGGTGGTTCCCCGCTTTCAGTTATTATCGACTGCTGCCATCTATCCATGATATTTGGTTTGGATATGTTTTAATTGTCACAGTGGGAACAACATCCCCTATACACTTCCCGATGAACTCCAGTGTATACATCAATGTTTTTCTCAGAGGCAACCCGGAGGAACATATCCCAGTCTGCGTGATCAAAATAATCTTGAAAGCATGGATTCCGTTTTTCAGACCAGCGTGAATAGACTTTAGCATGGGTACTTCCTGTTTGAGTTTCTGCCTATAGGAAGGGAGGAGGAGAATGGATCGTGATCTGATTTGCTGAAGGGAGGGTGGAGGAGGGCCTTGTAGCCATCCAGAAGAAAAAGTAAGAATGGTTAAGAATTTTTGAAGCGTGGGTACTACAGGCAATTGGTGATAGAACATTTGGTAACATTTTGCAATGGTAAGTCCTTAGCTACAATAAATGGGGCCTTAAGATTCAGTTTCCAGTTTGCACAAAGTCCAGTGTAGTTCCTTGAGAGCCGTCTTGAAGGGGGAATATACATACACAGCTGTGACTATAACCGAAGAGAATTCTCTTGGGAGGTACGGTTGGCATTTAATTGTGAGGTTTTCCAGGTTTGTGAACAAAAGGACTTGAGTTCGTGTACGTTACCACAATCACACCATAAGTATAACATGGAAACATACACCTTCGCCTTTCTTCTTCCCGGAGAGTTCTGATTCAATGAGTGTTACAGTCCCTGATGTCTCTCTGAAGCAGATCCTCGCCCTGAGCTCGTCTACTTTATTGTCCAGAGACTGAACATTAGCGAGTAAATATACTCAGAACGGTGGACGGTGTCCTTCTGAGTCAGACTAAAGTCCACTCCGAATACCTCTTCACCGCCGGCTGTGCCCTTAAATTGCATTGGTAAATACCAACAAAGTCCAATTCAGGAAAGTAGTATTTCTGGTCGAAATGCTGGTGAGTTATTGCCGCTCTGATATCCCAAAGTTATGTCCGTCTGTATGTAAATAACGCAAAGGATCATTCTGGCTAATAATGTTAAGAAATAACACAAAATAAATAAAAAGTTGCTCAGGAGCTAGAAACAGAGTTACCTTTGTTATCTTTGGAGGGCTCAGAGTCTTTTCTGCAGACATCAATCAAAATGGCTCCTCACTTCTTCCCAGTGGAACATGAATATCAGTTATATCTCGTTTTAAAGCCCTTTTGCCTATCTGGTCTGCAATTTCATTCCTTTCCACACCTGAATGGGCTGGGACCCAGCAGAATCTCACTACTACACCCAGTAGGTCAATCCTATTAGATTTGCCATTTCGACAACACAGACAGGGAATCTGGAGCACTACTACACTACTCAACGACAGGTTGAGTGTCCTCCACCCACTGGAGGGTTGAGTGTCCTCCACCCCACTGGAGGGTTGAGTGCCTCACCCACTGGAGGTTGAGTGTCCTCCACCCACTGGAGGGTTGAGTGTCCTCCACCCACTGGAGGGTTGAGGTGTCCTCCACCCACTGAGGGTTGAGTGTCCTCCACCCACTGAGGTGAGTGTCCCACCCACTGGAGGGTTGAGTGTCCTCCACCCACTGGAGGGTTGAGTGTCCT
The DNA here is from genome assembly GCF_002910315.2 of Salvelinus sp. IW2-2015. Classification (NCBI taxonomy): domain Eukaryota; kingdom Metazoa; phylum Chordata; class Actinopteri; order Salmoniformes; family Salmonidae; genus Salvelinus; species Salvelinus sp. IW2-2015. Next base: position 14,250 of record NW_019945422.1, read on the forward strand.
CCACCCACTGGAGGGTTGAGTGTCCTCCACCCACTGGAGGTAACTACTAATCGCCAACAGTTCAGCTGAGTATACTGACAGTTCATCTGTTATTCTCTTACATACACAACATGACCAAAAGTATGTGGACACCTGCTCGTCCAAAATCTCATTCCAAAATCATGGGCATTAACATGGTTTTGGTCCCCCTTTACTGCTAAAAAGCCTCCACTATTCTTGGAAGACTTTCCACTAGATGTTAGAACATTGCTGCGTGGACTTGCTTCTATTCAGCCACAAGAGCATTAGTGAGTTGGGGACTGATGTTGGGAGATTAGGCCTGGCTCACAGTCAGCATTTGAATTAATCTCAAAGGTGTTCGATGGGGTTGAGGTCAGGGCTCTGTGCATGACAGTCAAGTTCTTGCACATCGATCTCAACAAACCATTTCTGTATGGACCTTGCTTGTCCATGAGGCATTGTCATGTTGAAACAGGAAAAGGCCTTCCTCAAACTTTGCCACAAAGTTGGAATGTCGTCTAGAATGTCATTGTAGTGAAGGGAAAGGGAAAGGGGGATACCTAGTCATTGCACAACTGAATGCGTCTTCTGCATTTAAGGGGGTGCCTTAATCGACATCCACGTCTTCGGCGCCCGGGAAACAGTGGATTAAACTTAACTGCCTTGCTCAGGGCAGAATTACATATTTTTTACCTTGTCAGCTCTGGGATTCGATCCAGCAAACATTCAGTTACTATGCTGTAGCCCGAACCATGAGAAAACAGCCCCAGACAATTATTCCTCATCCACCAAACTTTACAGTTGGCACTATGCATTCGCGGTAGGTAACGTTGTCCAGGCATATGCCAAACCCAGATTCATCCGTCGGACGCGCAGATGTTGAAATCGTGATTCATCACTCTATAGAACGCATTTCCACTGCTCCAGAGTCCAATGGCGGTGAGCTTTACACCACTCCAGCCTACGCTTGGCATTGCGCATGGTGATCTTAGGTATGTGTGCGGCTGCTCGGCCATGGACACCCATTTCATGAAATTCCAGACTAACAGTTCTTGTGTTGACGTTGCTTCCAGAGGCAGTTTGGAACTCGTAGTGAGTGTTGCAACCGAGGACAGACTATTAGCTATGCGCTTCAGCATTCGGTGTCCCATTCTGTGAGCTTGCGTGGCCTACCACTTTCGAGGCTGCACCGTTGTTGCTCCTAGACATTTCCACATACAATAACAGCAGTTATAGTTGACCTGGGCAGCTCTAGCTGGGCAGAGATTTAGCAAACTGACTTGTTGGAAAGGTGCATCCTATGACAGTACCACGTTGAAATTCACTGAGCTATTCAATAAGGCCATTTGCTGTCAATGTTTGTCTTGGAGATTGAATGGATGTTTGCTCTATTTTATACAACTGTCAGCAACGGGTGACACAAATAGCTGAATCTACTAATTCGAAGAGGTGTCACCACACACCACACCGACACACACACACACACACACACACACACACACACACACACACACACCACACACACACACACCACACACACACACATCAAATTCAGGAATGTAAACACCAGCTCCACTATCTGGATCCCAGACAGGCTCCCATGGCCAGTGCAAAGATGAGGGGTTTGATAGGCAGGTTGACGTCTGTCTGTAACTCACCTCCCAGACAGCTCCCATGGCCAGTGCAAAGATGAGGGGTTTGATCGGCAGGTTACGTCTGCATCTTGACTCAGGTTGAGTGAGAACAGGATCTGGAGAAAAACAAACAGGAAGTCAGGAAGTATAGAAACAAACCAATCATACAGGAGTTGGTTAGTCACATGATCTGGAGAAAAACAAACAGGAAGTCAGGCAGTATAGAAACAACCAATCATGCAGGAGTTGGTTGGTCACATGATCTGGAGAAAAACAAACAGGGAAGTCAGGCAGTATAGAAACAACCAATCATGCAGGAGTTTGGTTGGTCACATGATCTGGAGAAAGACCCAAAGGGAGGTCAGGAAGTATAGAATCAACCAATCATGCAGGAGTTGGTTGGTCACATGATCTGGAGAAAGACCCAAAGGGAGGTCAGGAAGTATAGAATCAACCAATATTTG
>NW_019945422.1:16372-19003 GCF_002910315.2 Salvelinus sp. IW2-2015
CACACTCAGATCGACAGGTTGAGTGTCCTCCACCCACTGGAGGTTGAGTGTCCTCCACCCCACGGAGGTTGAGTGCCTCCACCCACTGGAGGTTGAGTTCCTCCACCCACTGGAGGGTTGAGTGTCCTCCACCCACTGGAGGGTTGGTGTCCTCCACCCACTGAGGGTTGAGTTCCTCCACCCACTGGAGGTTGAGTCTCCACCCACTGAGGGTTGAGTTCCTCCACCCACTGGAGGGTTGAGTGTCCTCCACCACTGGAGGTGAGTTCCTCCACACGAGGTAACTACTAATCGCCAACAGTTCAGCTGAGTATACTGACAGTTCATCTGTTATTCTTCTACATACACAACATGACCAAAAGTATGTGGACACCTGCTCGTCCAAAATCTCATTCCAAAATCATGGGCATTAACATGGTTTTGGTCCCCCCTTTACTGCCTAAAAAGCCTCCACTATTCTGGAAGACTTTCCACTAATGTTAGAACATTGCTGCGTGGACTTGCTTCTATTCAGCCACAAGAGCATTAGTGAGGTTTGGGGACTGATGTTGGGAGATTAGGCCTGGCTCACAGTCAGCATTTTAATTAATCTCAAAGGTGTTCGATGGGGTTGAGGTCAGGGCTCTGTGCATGACAGTCAAGTTCTTGCACATCGATCTCAACAAACCATTTCTGTATGGACCTTGCTTGTCCATGAGGGCATTGTCATGTTGAAACAGGAAAAGCCTTCCTCAAACTGTTGCCACAAAGTTGGAATGTCGTCTAGAATGTCATTGTTAGTGAAGGAAAGAAAGGGGATACCTAGTCAGTTGCACAACTGAATGCGTCTTCTGCATTTAAGGGGGTGCCTTAATCGACATCCACGTCTTCGGCGCCCGGGAAACAGTGGATTAACTTAACTGCCTTGCTCAGGGCAGAATTACATATTTTTACCTTGTCAGCCTGTGGATTCGATCCAGCAAACATTCAGTTACTATGCTGTAGCCCGAACCATGAGAAAACAGCCCCAGACAATATCCTCATCCACCAAACTTTACAGTTGGCACTATGCATTCGGTAGGAACGTTGTCCAGCATAGCCAAACCCAGATTCATCCGTCGACTGCCAGATGTTGAATCGTGATTCATCACTCTATAGAACGCATTTCCACTGCTCCAGAGTCCAATGGCTGAGCTTTACACCACTCCAGCCTACGCTTGCATTGCGCATGGTGATCTTAGTATGTGTGCGGCTGCTCGGCCATGGACACCCATTTCATGAAATTCCAGACTAACACAGGACTGGTCATGGAATTTGTACTGAATGTATTTAAACCCTGTTGTGTTTTTTGGCAGCTACCCACAGAAAATTGTTCAGTCCAGAGGCACGGCAGATCCTTGTTGCTTAAAGCTTATGTTTGAAATGCTTGGTGAGAGCAAATGGAGTTTGAGCTGTATTTGAACATGTCTTAAAAATGAAGATGGACACCTGCCTGCTGGGCTGCTTTAGCCTGGGTAACAGTCTTCTTAGCTGACATTTTCACTCCTTGCCAATCCTGTCATTTGCCAAAGAATTACCTTTTTTTCAATCTTCAAATATGAAAATAATACTATTAATGACCTTGAGGAGATCAGAGTAGTTGATCCTGATCTAAAAAACCCTCATTGCTATCCTCCAATCACAAAGGTTATGCAAATATTGATGGTAAGTGGTTGCCATTGCAGAGAGCTCTAAATATTCGTTTTTTTGGGTGTTTTTTGTTACATTTTGTAAATTATTTTTGAGGGGGAATGACTGCTCTAGGCGTTAATCACTTACAGCCCTTCGGAAAGTATTTAGACCCCTTAACTTTTTCAAAATGTTGTTACGTTACAGCCTTATTCTAAAATGTATTCAATTGTTTTTTTTCTTCATCAATCTACACACAATAGCCCATAATGACAAAACAAAAACAGGGTATTAATTTTTGCTAATTTATTAAAAATAAAACACTGAAAAATCAAATTTACATAAGTATTCAGACCCTTTACAGAGTACTTTGTTGAAGCACTTTAGTCAGTGATTACAGCATCGAGTCTTCTTGGGTATGATGCTACAAGCTTGGCATACCTGGCATACCTGTATTTCTCTGCAGATCCCCTCAAGCTCTGTCAGGTTGGATGGGGAGCGTTGCTGCACAGCTATTTTCAGGTCTATCCAGAGATGTTCGATCGACTCTAGATTTCATTTTGGATTGGAGATGCTTAATATGAGTCTGGAAGGAGAGTTTACAGTCTAACCAGACACCTAGGTATTTGTAGTTGTCCACATATTCTAGTCAGAACCATTCAGAGTAGTGATTCTGGACAGGCGGGCAGGTGCTGGTAGCGATCGGTTGAAGAGCATGCATTTAGTTTTACTAGCGTTTAAGAGAAGTTGGAAGCCACGGAAGGAGTGATGTATGGCATTGAAGCTCGATTGTAGGTTATTTAACACAGTGTCCAAGGAAGGGCCAGAAGTATACAGGATGGTGTCGTCTGCGTATAGGTGGATCAGAGAATCACCTGCAGCAAGAGCAACATCATTGATAGATACAGAGAAAAGAGTCGGCCCGAGAATTGAACCCTGTGGTACGCCATAGAGACTGCCAGAGGTCCGGACAAGTCCAGAGTT
>NW_019945422.1:23938-32720 GCF_002910315.2 Salvelinus sp. IW2-2015
CAAGTCCAGAGACTGAGATGGCCATTGCAAAGTGTTGATTTTGTGGTCAATTAACCATTTCTTTGTGAATTTTGATGTGTCCTTGGGGTTATTGTCTTGCTGGAAGTTTCACCAAGTTTCAGCCTCCTGGCAGAGTCAACAGGTTTTTGGCTAAAATGTCCAGGTATACTTGGTRAAGTTCATGATGCCGTAAGTAACACCTTAGAGTCACTGTGTCAATCTAAGTTACGTAACAAAAAAAATCCTGAGCAAAATCCATCAGTTAAAGCTAGAAATGTTTTTTTATTGAATGGGTCTCAATCCACCGCATGCGGTGACCTCCACGTGACCTCTACCGCATGCGGTGACCTCCACGTGACCTCTCCGGTGAAAGGTGGCAGAGCTAGTGAGATGTTGGATCTGACCGTTAGACATCCCGAAAAATGGTCTTCTCACGTAAACGTCTGTAGCGTCTGAACAGTTTGACCCACAAACTATGATGACCACTCTATGGAAGGGGGAGACTCTCACGAACATGACGATGTTATCCCACAAGTGTCACGGGACTCATTTGAAGGTAACCAGCACAAGTTTTAAAAAACGAATGGAAGTATGAAGGTACGTTTGTGCCTACCCCCAAAAAAAGGTGTTAAATATGTGTTTAAAAAATATATATATTTCCTTCAAAACCTTGTTTCTTATTATATACTTTTTGACATTTATGAATGTGTCCAATGCATTTCTATGGGCTTTAGTAGTGAAGGCTAAAATATATATTTTTTATTTTATTTTTTTCATTAAATATCAATTAGCTAAATGATCCATAGTACGACCATCTTAAAACAATTCCATATGTCAGCTTATATGTAGTTTCACGAGCCAATGCTAACTAGTGTTAGCGCAATGACTGGAAGTCTACAGGAACGCTAGTTAGCAAATTTCGCTAACCAAGTTAGCAATTTCCTTCAAACTGAACGCAGAGACAAGGGGCATCAGGACTTGTGAAAGAAGAAAAAAAGGCTGATAATATTAAAGATCCACCACCATATTTTATAGTAGGGATTCGGTATTTCTGCATAATGAAAATGAATCAGACAATGAGGAAAGCCCTGAATGAACCAGACATTGTAGAGTTTTTGGATGACAGTGATGCGGAAGAAGCGGAGATCAACAGTGTTGTTGTCACAGAAGAAGTTGWAATCAGTGAAATGCCCGGTGGAAATAGAGTTTGAGAAGGAGATGGAGACGATTCTGACGATTGATTACAAACGTGGAGGTAGTCAAAAAGAGAACACAGAAGTCTGTTGTTTTAAACATCCGTCACCGGATTACATCTTCAAACTAAACCAACCATGACGTGAAGCATTAATCCATGTTAGAGTCTAGCTACCTTTTCTAATTTTGTCAGAAAGTTGTTTTCATTGCAAGTTAAAGCGTATTCATACGACATCATTTCACGCATGGTGGCTAGCTATGACAATCCATTTATATTGCTACTGGGTTGGGATTATGGTTTATGGTTTGGCTAGCTAGCTACAAGTCTAAACAAAAGACTMCACGTCGCCAGATGATGACATGAACCATCAAGTTGTTGTTTCTGGGGTTGATTACGGCCATCTATTGTATTTCATGAACATGTGTACTTGTCTAGACAATAGAGACTGATCCACTTAACTAGATGTGTCTGAGGGGTAGTTATAGCCTCTCTTTGACATGACCCATCAATTTAGACAAGTGTGTCTGGGTAAGCCTCATCTAATAACGATAAAAATGTGAATGCTGATTTGTCTTTAAGCACAGTGTAGAACACGCCTGACTCTCCTCCACCAGTCATACAAGGAGAATGGTCTAATGCCTCCATCAGAAAGACGTGTAGAACACACCTGAAGAGGGTGTGAACGATGCTGAATGGGTGGGACTAAGGCTTAAGAGGGTGTGGAACGTGCTGAATGGGTGGGACTAAGGCTTAAGAGGGTGTGAACGATGCAGAATGGGTGGGACTAAGGCTTAAGAGGGTGGTGAACGATGCTGAATGGGTGGGACTAAGGCTTAAGAGGGTGTGAACGATACAGAATGGGTGGGACTAAGGCTTAGAGAGGTGGTGAACGATGATGAATGGGTGGGACTAAGGCTTAAGAGGGTGTGAACGATGCTGCGATGGTGGGACTAAGGCTTAAGAGGGTGTGAACGATACAGAATGGGTGGGACTAAGGCTTAAGAGGTGTGTGAACGATGATGAATGGGTGGGACTAAGGCTTAAGAGGGTGTGAACGATGATGAATGGGTGGGACTAAGCTTAAGAGGGTGTGAACGATGCTGCATGGGTGGACTAAGGCTTAAGAGGGTGTGAACGATGCAGAATGGTGGGACTAAGGCTTAAGAGGGTAGGTTGAAGATGTGAATGGGTGACTAAGGCTTAAGAGGGTGTGAACGATGCAGAATGGGTGGGACTAAGGCTTAAGAGGTGGTGTGAACGATGATGAATGGGTGGGACTAAGGCTTAAGAGGGTGTGAACGATGCAGAATGGGTGGGCTAAGGCTTAAGTGGATGACAGACCATTCTGAAGCTGTCTGTCTGTACTTCTATCCAATGGCTAAAACACCATTTCAATTGTTGACAGAAGACCGAAAAGAGATGGAGGTTAGATATGTATTGTTCTTTAAAAGGCCAAACCCACCGCTGGTGTGGGCGTTGCCAAAGACCTCTACTTTCATGTCATTGACCATAGCACCGGCTCCAATACAAGTGCCAACGCCATTAAGCAAACTCCAGGCGGTATTGGCCACGCCCACCAGCGGTCCATGGCTAGCCATTCAGAGTATAGATGAGGTCATTCAGAGTATAGATTAGGTCATTCAGAGTATAAGATTAGCCATTCAGAGTATAGATAGGTCATTCAGAGCGTATAGATTAGGTCATTCAGAGTATAGATTAGGTCATTCAGAGTATAGATTAGGCCATTCAGAGTATAGATTAGGTCATTCAAGAGTATAAGATTAGGTCATTCAGAGTTAGATTCCAATAAATATATTCTCAGAATTGTCAAATTCCTTTGTAAATGTGCCTGTGCAAATTGTGGTCGTGATGAAATGTAATGTATCTATTTGTGAGCTTTGATTGAGTGTGTGGCAGCTGCATGTGACAGAGTATGGAAGCGTGTCAAGCACTCAGTTCACTGTGTGCCTCCCCTCCCAGCGGGCAGGCAGTGTGTCAGGCAGTGTGGCAGACAGTGTGGCAGACAGTGTGGCAGGCAGGTGTTCAGGCAGTGTGGCAGACAGTGTGGCAGGCAGTGTGTCAGGCTGAGTGGTGTCAGACAGTGTGACAGGCAGTGTGGTAGCAGTGTGTCAGACAGTGTGACAGGCAGTGTGGTGCAGTGTGGTAGGCAGTGTGTCACGACAGGTGTGGGCAGACAGTGTGTCAAGCAGTGTGACAGGCAGTGTGACAGCAGTGTGACACTGTGTGCAGTGAGCAGTGTCAGACAGTGTGTCAGGACATGTGTCACGCAGCTTGGTAGGCAGTGTGTCAGACAATACTCCAGTGTGTGACAGGCAGTGTGGTAGGCAGTGTGGTAGGCAGTGTGTGTCAAGACAGTGTGTTTAACGTTGGCAGACAGTGTGTCAGGCAGGTGGACAGGCAGTGTGTCAGACAATGTGTCAGACAGTATGTCAGGCAGTGTGCAGCCTCTTACCATGGTGGCGGTGAAGGGATTTGTCGATGAGGGAGGAGGCCAGAGCTGAGACCCGACATGACCAGGATGATGGCCATGGCTAAACGATGCTCTTCTGGAACGGCCTGGTGAGGAGATAACGAGAGACAGACACCTCAGGCTCAGCCACTGGTTGAGCCTACCTGCATAACACACACAACACACCTGCATACACACACACACACACCACCGCATAACACAGCACACACACACACACCTGCATAATACACACCCACACCCACACACCAAACACACACCTGCATAAACACACACCACACCTGCATAACACACACACAACTGCATAACAACACACACACCTGCATAACACAGACACACCTGCATAACACACACCTGCATAAACACACACACACCTGCATACACACACACACTGCATAACACACACACACACCTGCATAAACACACACACACTGCATAACACACACACCTGCAATCAAAACACACATACACCTGCAATAACACACACACCTGCATAAGCACACACCCGCATAACACACACACCTGCCGCATAAGGCACACACCTGCATACAACACCTCAGCACACACACCTGCATAAGGCACGACACCTCATAACCACCACACCGATACACACGCATAACACACACACCTGCATAACACATCACACACCGCATAAACACACACACTCTACACACACACACCTGGCATAACAAACACAGATCACCTGCATACACACAAACACTGCATAACAACACAACACCTGCATTAGACAACACGCATGCAACAACACACACATACCTGCATAAACACACACCTGCCATACACACACACACACCTGCAAACACACACACCTGCATAACACACACACACCTGCATAACACACACACACCTGCATTAACACACACACCTGCATAACACACACACACACCACTGCATACACACACACACCTGCAACACACACACCTGCATAACACACACACACCTGACATAAACACACCACACCTGCATAACCACACACACCTGCATAACGCACACACACCTGCATAACACACACACCGCATAACACACACACCTGCATAAACACACACAACCGCATAAACACACACAACCTGCATAAGCACACACTGCGATAACACACACACCTGCTAACACACCACCTTAAGCACCACACCTGCATTCAACACACACACCTGCCATAACACACACACCTGCATAAGGCACCCACACACCTGCATACACACACCACACTGCATAACACACAACACCTGCATTAACACACACACCTGCATACACACACACACCTGCAAAGCACACACACCTGCATAACACACACACACACCCTGCATAACACACACACCCTGCATAACACACCACAACCTGCATACACACACACACCTGCAGAACACACCACACCGGCATAAACACACACACCTGCACTAAGCACACACACCTGCATAAGGCACACACACTGCATAACACACACACCTGCATAACACACACACCTGCATAAAGGCACACACACCTGCATAACACACACACCTGCATAACACACACCACACACCGCATAGGCACCACACACCTGCATAAGGCACACACACCTGCATAACACACACACCTGCATAACACACACAGTGAGCTCCAAAAGTATTGGGAGTGTGACCATTTTGTTATTTTGTTTGGGGCGGCAGGTAKCCTAGTGGTTAGAGCGTTGGACTAGTAACCGAAAGGTTGCAAAAYCGAATCCCTGAGCTGACAAGGTAAAAAATCTGTCGTTCTGCCGCTGAACAAGGCAACTAACCCACTGTTCCTAGACCATCATTGAAAATACTGACTTGCCTAGTTAAATAAAGGTCAAATTAAATAAATAGTTTTGGCTCTATTTGAAATGATACACCATGACAGACTGTGAGCTTAATTTGAGGGTATTTTCATSCATATCTGTTGAACCGTTTAGAAATTACAGCACTTTATGTACATAGTCCSTCCATATTRTGGGACCAAATRTACTGGGAGAAATCCCTTTGTATGTGTATTAAAGTAATAAAAAGTTTAGTATTTGGTSCCATATTTTGAAGAAATGTSCTCTGGTCTGATGAAACAAAAATAGAACTGTTTGCTCATAATGAYCATTGTTATGTTTGGAGGAAAAAGGGGGAGGCTTGCAAGCCGAAGAACACCATCCCAACCGTGAAGCACAGGGGTGGCAGCATCATGTTGTGGGGGTGCTTTGCTGCAGGAGGTACGTGTCAGACCAGTATTCAGGCAGTGTGCAGACTCTTACCATGGTGGCGTGAAGGGGATGTTGTCGATGAGGGAGGGGGCCAGAGCTGAGACCCACATGACCAGGATGATGGCCATGGCCTAAACGATGCTCTTCTGGAACGGCCTGGTGAGGAGATAACGAGAGACAGACACCTCAGGCTCAGCCACTGGGTTACAACCTGCATACACACACACACACACTGCATACACACCACACACACACACACCTGCATAACACACACACACACACACACCTGCATAACACACACACACACCTGCATAAACACACACCACACCTGCATAACACACACACCAACCTGCTATACACACCACCTCACACACACACACCTGCATAACACACACACACACCTGCATAACACACACCTGCATAACACACACACCTGCATAACACACACACCTGCATAACAACACCACACCACACCTGCATAACACACACACACCTGCATAACACACACACTGCAACACACACATACACCTGCATAAACACACACACCTGCATAAGGCACACATCGCCATAACCACACACCTGCATAAGGCACACACCTGCATAACACAACACACCTGCATAAGGCACACACCTGCATAACACCCACACAACCTGCATAACACACACCACCTGCATAACACACACACACCTGCATAACACACACACACCACACACACCACCGCTAAACACACACACCTGCATACCACACACCTGCATAACACAACACAACCCTGCATAAGGCACACACCTGCATAACACACCACAACCTGGCATAACACACACACCTGCATAACACACACACACCTGCCATACACCACACACCGCATACACACACACCACACACACACCTGCATAACACACACACACACCTGCATAACACACACACCTGCATAACACACACACACACCTGCATAACACACACACCTGCCATAACACACCACACCTGCATACACACACACACCTGCATAACACACACACACCTGCATAACACACACAACCTGCATAACACACACACACCTGCATACACACACACACCTGCATAAGCACACACACACCTGCATAACACACACACCACACCTGCATAACACACACATACCTGCATAAGGCACACACACCTGCATAACACACACACACCTGCATAACACACACCTGCATAACCACACACACCTGCATAACACACACACCTGCATAACACACACACCTGCATAAGGCACACACACCTGCATAACCACACACACCTGCATAACACACACACCTGCATAACACACACCCTGCAACACACACACCTGCATAAGGCACACAACCTGCATAACACCACACACACACCTGCATAACACACACACCTGCATAACACACACACACACCTGCATAACACACACACACCTGCATAACACACACACCTGCATAACACACACACTGCATAGCACACACACCTGCATAAGGCACACCACACCTGCATAACACACACACCTGCATAACACACACACCTGCATAACACACCACACCTGCATAACACACACACCTGCATAACACACACACACACCTGCATAAGGCACACACACCTGCATAAGGCACACACACCTGCATAAGGCACACACACCTGCATAAGGCACACACACCTGCATAACACACACACCTGCATAAACACACACAGTGAGCTCCAAAAGTATTGGGAGTGTGACCATTTTGTTATTTTGTTTGGGGCGGCAGGTATCCAGTGGTTAGAGCGTTGGACTAGTAACCGAAAGGTTGCAAAACGAATCCCTGAGCTGACAAGGTAAAAAATCTGTCGTTCTGCCGCTGAACAAGGCAACTAACCCACTGTTCCTAGACCATCATTGAAAATACTGACTTGCCTAGTTAATATAAGGTCAAATTAAATAAATAGTTTTGGCTCTATTTGAAATGATACACCATGACAGACTGTGAGCTTAATTTGAGGGTATTTTCATCATATCTGTTGAACCGTTTAGAAATTACAGCACTTTATGTACATAGTCCTCCATATTTGGGACCAAATGTACTGGGAGAAATCCCTTTGTATGTGTATTAAAGTAATAAAAAGTTAGTATTTGGTGCCATATTTTGAAGAAATGTCTCTGGTCTGATGAAACAAAAATAGAACTGTTTGCTCATAATGACATTGTTATGTTTGGAGGAAAAAGGGGAGGCTTGCAAGCCGAAGAACACCATCCCAACCGTGAAGCACAGGGGTGGCAGCATCATGTTGTGGGGGTGCTTTTCTGCAGGAGGACTGGTGCACTCCACAATAAGATGGCATCACGAGGGAGAAAATGATGTGGATATATTGAAGCAACATCTCAAGACATCAGTCAGGAAGTTAAAGCTTGGTCGCAAATGGGTCTTCCAAATGGACAATGTCCCCAAGCATACTTCCAAAGTTGTGTCAAAATGGCTTAAGGACAACAAAGTCAATATTGGAGTGGCCATCACAAAGCCCTACCTCAATCCCATAGAAAATTTGTGGGCAGAATTGAAAAAGAGTGTGCGAGCAAGGAGGCCTACAAACCTGACTCAGTTACACCAGTCTTGTCAGGAGGAATGGGCCAAAATTCACCAACTTATTGTGGGAAGTTGTGGAAAGCACCTGAAATGTTTGACTCAAGTTAATCAATTTAAAAGGCAATGCTACCAAATACTAATGAGTGTATGTAAACTTCTGAACCACTGGAATGTGATGAAAAATAAAAAGCTGAAATAAATAATTCTCTCTACTATTATTCTGACATTTCACATTCTTAAAATAAAGTGGTGATCCTAACTGACCCTAAAACAGGGAATTTTAACTAAGATTAAATGTCAGGAATTGTGAAAAAAATTAGTTGTTAAA
>NW_019945422.1:37614-45794 GCF_002910315.2 Salvelinus sp. IW2-2015
TACTGGTGCACTTCACAAAATAGATGGCATCACGAGGAAGAAAATGATGTGGATATATTGAAGCAACATCTCAAGACATCAGTCAGGAAGTTAAAGCTTGGTCGCAAATGGAGCTGTTTTTGGCTAAGGTGTATGTAAACTTCTGACTTCAGCTGTAGAAATGTCTTAAATGGTCAGAAAGCTTAAATTCTTGTTAATCTAACTGCAGTGTCCAATTTACAGGGACAAAATACCATGCTATTGTTTGAGGATAWTGCACAACAACAAAAAATGTATCCCGGGATTTGGTTTGATACATTCACCTCTGAAGGTAAATAATGTACTTACATTCAGTAATCTGGCTCTGATTTGTCATCCTAAGGGTTCCAGACATAAAATATAGTGTAGTTTTGTTTGAAAAAATATTTTATACTGAAATATAGGAACTGGGTGATACAGACCCCACTGCTGTCTCTGGCTCCACACCAACCCCACCCGGCCATCTAGATGTGTGAAATTTAGTACCTTTTATGTAGGTAAGCTAACGATCCATCATGTATGACATTCCTGGGAGTGTGTAAACTAAACAAAAAAAATGACCATAGCATTTTTTTTTGTATGTTCTCTATATTTATGTACTTAAAAATTTATAAATTGACCAATTCAGCGCATTTGGGCAAACTCCTGGCAAACTTGATGCAAAATATTGTGTTTTGAGGTCATTCTTCACCAGATCATTCAAACTTTGCACACATCTTGTGAACAACATCTAAACTACACCTAGGATCCTAAATTAATGGCCTTTCAATTGCATTTCAAAGATGATACTTTTTTTGGGGGGTACACAATTTTTAGTTTGTTTCTTTTACCAGATCTAATGTGTCATATTCTACGACAGTAATTTCATATTTCCACAAACTTCAAAGTGTTTCCTTTCAAATGGTACAAAGAATATGCATATCCTTGCTTCAGGTCCTGAGCTACAGGCAGTTAGATTTGTGTCATTTTATGCGGAAATTTAAAAAAAAAGTCAGATCCTTAAAATATATATACAGGTTAGTTAATATACAGTACAAGTCAAAAGTTTGGACACACATACTCATTCCAGGGTTTTTCTTTATTTTTACTATTTTGTACATTGCAGAATAATAGTGAAGACAACAAAACTATGAAATAACACTTGGAATCATGTAGTAACCAAATAAGTGTTAAACAAATCAACATATATTTTAGATTTTAGATTCTTCAAAGTAGCCACCCTCTGCCTTGATGACAGCTCTGCACACTCTTGGTATTCTCTCAATTAGCTTCATGAGCGAGTCACCTGGAATGCATTTCAGAGTGTGCCTTGGTAAAGTTAATTTGTGGAATTTCTTTCCTTCTTAATGGATTTGAGACAATCGGTTGTGTTGTGACAGGGTACCATAGGGGTGGTATCCATATTATGGCAAGAACAGCTCAAATAAGCAAAGAGAAACGATAGTCCATGATTACTTTAAGAGATGAAGGTCAGTCAATCCGGAAAATGTCAAGAACTCTGAACGTTTCTTCAAGTGCAGTCGCAAATACCATCAAGCGCACTGATGAAACTGTCTCTAAGGACTGAAGATTCAGAGTGACCTCTGCTGCAGAGGATAAGTTCATTAGAGTTACCAGCCTCAGAAATTGCAGCCCAAATAAATGCTTCAGAGTTCAAGTAACAGACACATCTCAACTCAACTGTTCAGAGGAGACTGTGAGAATCAGGCTTTCATGGTTGAATTGATGCAAAGAAATCACTACTAAAAGACACCAATAAGAAGAAGAGACTTGCTTGGGACAAGAAACACGAGCCATGGATATTAGACCAGTGGAAATCTGTCCTTTGGTTGAGATTTTTGGTTCTAACCGGCATGTCTTTGTGAGACACAGAGTAGGTGAATGGATGATCTCTGTGTGATTCCCATCGTGAAGCATGGAGGAGGAGGTGTGATGGTGTGGGGGGTGCTTTGCTGGTGACACTGTCTGTGATTTATTTAGAATTCAAGGCACACTTAAACAGCATGGCTACCACCACATTCTGCAGCGATACACCATCCCATTTGGTTTGCGCTTAATGGGACTTTTCGTTTGTTTTTCAACAGGACAATGACCCAACGCTTATAAGAAATCCCGCTATGCCCTCAGACGAACCATCAAACAAGCAAAGCGTCAATACAGGATTAAGATTGAATCCTACTACACTGGCTCTGATGCTCGTNATTAAGATTGAATCCTACTACACTGGCTCTGATGCTCGTTGAATGTGGCAGGGCTTGAAAACTATTATGGACTACAAAGGGAAACCCAGACGTGAGCTGCCCATTGAAGCGAGCCTACCAGACGAGCTAAATGCCTTTTATGCTCGCTTCGAGGGAAGCAACACTGAAGCACCAAGACTGTGTGATAACGCTCTCGGTAGCCGATGTGAACAAAACCTTTAAACAGGTCAACATTCACAAACCCGCAGGGCCAGACGGATTACCAGGAAGTGTACTCAAAGCATGCATGGACCAACTGTCAAGTGTCGTCACTGAAAATATTTGGGTCCCCAGATCCTCAAAAGGTTCTACATCTGCGCCATCGAGAGCATCCTGACCGGTTGCATCACCGCCTGGTATGGCAACTGCTCGGCATCTGACCATAAGGCACTACAGAGGGTAGTGCGAACTGCCCAGAACATCACTGGGGCCAAGCTTCCTGCCATCCAGGACCTATATACTAGGTGGTGTCAGAGGAAAGCCCATAAAATTGTCAGAGACTCAAGTCACCCCAGTCATAGAATGTTTTCTCTGCTACCGCGTGGCAAGCCGTACCGGAGCGCTAAGTGTAGGACCAAAAGGCTCCTCAACAGCTTCTACCCCCAAGCCATGAGAATGCTGAACTATTCATAAAAATCGCCACCGGACAATTTACATTGACACCCCCTCTTTTGTACGCTGCTGCTACTCGCTGTTTGTTTGTTACCTATGCATAGTCACTTCACCCCCACCTACAAGTACAGATTACCTCAACTAGCCTGTACCCCTGCACACTGACTCAGTACCGGTGCCCCCTGTGTATAGCCTCATTATTCTTATTGTGTTACTTTTTATTTTAGTCTACTTGGTAAATATTTTCTTCTTCTTGAACTGCACTGCTGGTTAAGGGCTTATAAGTAAGCATTTCACGGTAAAGTCTATACTTGTTCTATTTGGCGCATGTGGCAAATAAAGTTTGATTTGATAAAGGCTTTTTAACCAAGAAGGAGAGTGCTACATAAGGTGACCTGGCCTCCACTATCACCCGATCTCAACCCAATTGAGATSGTTTGGGATGAGTTGGACCGCAGAGTGAAGAAAGGGCTCAACATATGTGGGAACTCTTTCAAGACTGTTGGAGAAGCATTCCAGGTGAAGCTGGTTGAGAGAATGCCAAGAGTGTGCAAAGTTGTCATCAAGGCAAAGGGTGGCTACTTTGAAGAAGCTAAAGTCCTAACAATGTATTTTGATTTGGTTTAACACTTTTTTTGGTACACATAATCTCATAATAGTGTGTTATTTCATAGTGTGATGTCTTACTATTATCTACAATGTAGAAAATGAAAACAAAAGAAAAACCCCTTGAATGAAGTAGCTGTCCAAACTTGACTGGGATGTATATACAACAGCGCAAGACCCCCAGGCGTGAAACACAGAAACACATGAGGACAATTACCAACAGTCTAGTCAGCCTCTGACACAGAACACATTGACGAACATTACAACAGTCTATCAGCCTCTGACACAGAACACATTGAGGACAATTACCAACAGTCTATCAGCCTCTGACACAAACACATTGACAACATTAAACAGTCTATCAGCCTCTGACACAAACACATGATGGACAATTAACCAACGTCTAGTCAGCCCGTGAACAAAACATTGACAACATTACCAACGCTATATGCCTACTGAACAGAAAACACTATGACAACCATTACCAACAGTCTAATCAGCCAGCTGACACAGAACACCATTGAGACCATTACCAACAGTCTATCCGGTCTATAGGACAGGAGTGTGATGAGGGTTCATTCTTTAAAACAAAGTTCAACTTACTTTTATGAGCAGGGCCGTCTGCACTCCGATATAGTCGATAAGCTGTAGCTGGGCCAAAGCCTATAGGGAAGGACAGAAGAGAAAGTAAACATCCGTCACCAAGAACATGTGTATATGTTTAGGTTTGACCATGAGGCTCCTGAGCTGAAATATGAAACAGTCTCAACTATATCCCCTCTTCTTGGTTTTCCTATATCCCTCTAGAGCAAGGATATTCAAATATTAACTCTCTAACACCGTATGTCTTATGGGTTTGTTAACTCACTTATGTTTAAACTAATTCTACCATTACTCAGCTTAATTTCTTGCACTTCATGGATCAAAACCTTAAAGCCTTCCTTGTGGTTTTTTGCTCGTGCACTAAACGCATGGCGGTTGCAGTGGCATGGCTGGAATTGTGTCACAGTGTTGTCAAGCAGGCTGGCTTTTACCTGATCTCAGGGTCCTCTCTCTCCCTCTCTCCCACCAGGTTTGGAATAGATATCTTCTGGGACTTGTGGGTAGCTGTAGTAGTGTGGTTCTAAAACAGGGTCTCTCTCTCCCACCGGTTGGAGATAGATATCTTCTGGGCTCTGTGGGGCTAGCTGTAGTAGTGGGTTCTAACAGGTTCTCTCTCTCTCTCTCTCCCCCAGTTGGATAGCTAATCCTCGGGGCTCGTGTGGGCTACTGTAGTCGTGTGTTTAAACGGTGTCCTCTCTCTCCCACCAGTGTGGATAGATATCCTCTGGTCTGGGGGCTAGCTGTAGTAAGTGTGGTTCTCTAACAGTCCTCTTTCTCCTCTCTCTCCCTCCGAGTTGGATAGATTATCCTCCTGCTCTGTGGGGCTTAGCGTAGTAGTGTGCCTCTAAACAGGGTCCTCTCTCCCTCTTCTCCCAGTTGGATTAGAATCCTTGGGTCTGTGGGCTAGCTGTAGTAGTGTGGTTCTAGAAAAACAGGGTTCCTCTCTCTTCCTCTGTCCTCTCTCTCCTCTCCAGGTTGGATAGATATATCAAGGGCTCTGTGGGGCTTAGCTTAGTAGTGTGCGTGTTCTAACACAGGTCCTCTCTCTCCTCCTCTCCCTCCAGGTTGGATAGATATCCTCTGGGCTCTTGGGGGCTAGCTGTAGTAGTGGGTTGTAATTACAGGGTCTCTCTCCTCCTCTCGCGCCCCAAGGTTGATAGATATCCTTGGGCTCTGGGTAGCTGTGTAGTGTTTCTATAAACATGGGTCCTCTCTCCTCCCTCTCTCTCCCCAGGTTGATAGATATCCTCAGGGCTCTGTGGGGCTAGCTTGTAAGGTAGTGTGTTCTAACAGGGTCCTCTGCTCTCCTCTCTCTCCCCCAGTTGGATAGATATCTCTGGCTCTGTGGGCTAGCTGTAGTAGTGTGTTCTACAAGGTCCTCTCTTTCCTCTCTCTTCCTCTCCTCTCTCCCATTGGATAGATTTCCTCAGGGCTCTGTGGGGTAGCTGTAGTAAGTGTGGTTTCTACAGGTCCTCTCTCTCCTTCTGTCCCCAGGTTGATAAGTATCCTCTGGCTCTGTGGGGCTAGCTTAGTAGTGGTGGTTCTAACAGGGTCTTCTCTCCTCTCTCTCGTCCCAGGTTGGATAATATCCTCAGGGCTCTCTGGGCTAGCTTGTAGTAGTGGTGTTCTAACAGGGGTCCTCTCTCTCCTCTCTCCCCCAGGTTGGATAGATATCGCCTCGGGGCTCTGTGGGCTAGCTATCCTCGGGCTGCTGTGTTGATAGCTTAGTAGTTTGTTCTACAAGGGTCCTCCTCATCTCTCCCTCTTGTCCCGCAGGTTGGATAGATACTCTCTGGGCTCTGTGGGGCTGAGCTGTAGTAGTGTGCCTCTAAAGGGTCCTCTCTCGCTCTCCTCTCTGTCCCCCAGGTTTGGATAGATATCCTTGGGCTCTGTGGGCTAGCTGTAGTAGTGTGGTTCTAACAGGGTCTCTCTCTCTTCTCTCCTCCTCGCCAGGGTGGATAGATATCCTCTGGGCTCTGTGGGGCTAGCTGTAGTAGTGTGGTTCTAAACAGGTCTCTCTCCTCTCTCTCCCCCAGGTGGATAGATAATCCTCAGGGCTCTGTGGGGCTAGCTATCCTCTGGGCTCTGTGGGCTAGCTGTATAGTGGTGGTTCTAACAGGTCCTCTCATCTCTCTCTGTCCCCCACGTTGGATAGATTCCTCTCTGGCTCTGTGGGGCTAGCCTATCCTCGGGGCTCTGTGGGCTAGCTGTAGTAGTGTGTTCTATACAGGGTCTCGTCTCTCCTCTCTTTCCCCTTTTTCCCAGTTGGATAGCTATCTTCGGGCCCTGTGGCTGCCTAGTGCCTGCTGACTCCAGGACTTTGAGATCATTCTGCACAGAGTGGAGTGGGCCAACGCTCTCTCTTCGCTGCTCTGTTTGTCTCATGGAGGTGTGGTTCACACAGACACACACGTAACATGGCACTGGGATTTTCACAGAGAACGCTGAGCATTTTTAGTGGGGATATAAAGAATGTGTGAATGAATTCTAGTTTCTAGACCATACAACGTAGGAGGGGGACGAGAGGGAGGGGAGAGGAGAGGAGGGACGAGGAAGGGGAAGACATAGATAGTAGATTGACTGCTATGTTGCTGTTTGTCTGTTTTCCTTGTTTTAATCTTTGTTTTTTTAAAAGGGCCCAATTCACCCCAAAACAAGCCTTAATCGTTTGTTTGTAGTACGCGTGTGCGTCTCATTTGTGTGTGTTTGCGTCTTGTGGTGTGTGTGTGTGGTGCGTTGTGTGTGTGCTGTGTGTGGTGTGTGGATGTGTGTGTGTGATGTGGGTTGTTGTGTGTGTGTTGTGTGTGTTGTGTGTGTGTGTGTGTGTGTGTGTTGTGGTGTGTGTGTGGTGTGTGTGTTCTGCGTTCTTGTGTGTGTTCTGCGTTCTTGTGTGTGTGTGCTTTATCAGAACTCTATAAGTGTTAGCCATCAGTGAACAATATGAGACAGTGGTTCAGAGCCATCAGACAGGACGACATTCATACATGTATGATTATACACAGTTTCTCTCTCATGGTTGAAATAGAGAATAGCACATTACACAGTAAGATATCACATAGATTTACTTGTTAATTATTTAATCAGGAAGCTTGATTAGACCCTGGGAACACCAGGTGGGCTGATCTCCCTCTAATCAGGGGAACTTTGGGATTTTTAAGAAACCGGGAAAACCAGTGGTGATTCCCTAATCAGGGCCTGATTTAGACCTGGCACCAGGTGGGTTGATCCCCTCTAATCAGGGCCTTATTGTTGACTGGGACACCAGGGGGGGGGGTTTGGGTGATTCCCTCTAATCAAGGGCTGATTTAGACCTGACACAGGTGGGTCGATCCCCTCCTATATCAGGGACTTGATTTAGAACCTGGGACCAGCCAGGTGGTGATTCCTCTAATCAGGGACTGATTTAGACTGACACCAGTGGGTGATTCCCCGTAATCAGGGACTGATTTAACCTGGGACACCAGCGTGGTGATTCCCCTCTTAATCAGGGACTGGGTTTAGACCTGGACACCAGGTGGGTGACTTCCCCTCTAAATCAGGGCTGTTTAGACCTGGGACACCAGGATGGGTGATTCCCTCTAATCAGGGACTATTTAGACCTGGACACCACGGTGGGTGATTCCCTCTAATCAGCGGACTGATTAACCTGGGATACGCAGGTTGGCTGATTCCCCTCGTAATCGGACTGATTTACCTGGACCACAGGTAGGGTGATCCCCCTCTAATCAGGACTGATTTAGAGCCTGGGACACCAGGTGGGTGATTCCCTCTAATCAGGGGACTGATTTAACCTGGGACCACAGGTGGGTGCTCCCTCTAATTCAGGACTGATTTAGAGCCTGACACCAGGTGGGGAATTCCTCTCTAAATCAGGGACTCATTTAGACCTGGACAGCCAGGGGGGTGATCCCCTCTAATCAAGGGACTGATTTAGACCTGGGACACAGGTGGGTGATCCCCCTCTAATTCAGGGACCGATTAGACCTGGGACCCAGTGGGTGAATCCCATCTAATCAGGGACTGATTTAGACCCTCGGACAACCAGGTGGGGTGCAATTAATGACCAGTAGAAACAGACAAAACGAGCAGTAGTCAGACCAC
>NW_019945422.1:46016-49523 GCF_002910315.2 Salvelinus sp. IW2-2015
CTCAGTTTTATCAGTTTGGTATCAGACTTGCTGGTGATTGGACCGGGTTACCAGGACCATATTTAAAAAAAGGTTTTAATGCCTTTAGGAGGTGCAATGCGTCCACGGCCGGGTTGGGAGCACCCCCACCTGTGCCCATCCAATAGGGGTGCCCCTGGTCATTGGACATGATCTTATTGACTGATGGAATATGACTTGCTGGCTGACTTTTGTAAATATTTCAATAAGATTCAACAGTGAAAAAACATCACCAAATGGACATGATGAAATCAACACAACGAGCGATGGAGAGGAACCACTATCACTGCCCGGCTATTCGGAGATCATCGGGCCAGTCTATTTTGCATCTCTGCAGTATTTTTGAGCATGTCAAATTCGTGATGTTAAATGCCCATTGAAACATATTGCAAATTGACAGCCATATTTTAAAAATGGTTTTTAATGCCTATAGGATGGTGCTAGGGGCCACGGCCGGGTTGGGAGCACCCTCCACCTGTGCCCATCCAATAGGGGGTGCCCCTGGTCATTTTGGACGTTTTTCAAAAAATCTGTAAAAAACGACAAGAGTGCCACTTCTCTCACACCATTCATGACAAATAGACATTCTAGGTTGATTCAGGGCAGTATAAATGCCATTTGGACATGGTTCACTGACTTTTGACTTCAACTTTTGACTTCCTATGATATCATATTCCAATTGGACATAACATCCTGATTTGGCACTTTCAATACTTTCATATTGCATTTGGAAATTTCTTATTGCATTTGGCAATGGTTCACTGACTTTTGACTTCGGCTTTTGACTTCCTATGAAATCATATTGCAAGTGGACATAACATCCTGATTTGGCACTTTAAAACTGAGTTTTGACTTCGACTTTTGACTTCCTATGATATCATATAGCAAATGGACATAACATCCTAATTTTGCACTTTAACTTCACTGCACTTTCCTAAACAACCGCTAGAATTGCAGGGCGCCAAATGCATAAATATTACAAAAAATATTATAATAATAATATGAATATAATATTATAATCATGCAATCACAAGTGAAATATCCTGTCTAGGACACACGTTCCGCTAGCGGAACCCCCCACACATTCCACTGAAAGGCAGCGCGGGAAGTTAAAAAAATATTTTTTCGAAATATTTAACTCTTACACATTAACAAGTCCAATATAGCAAATGAAAGATAAACATCTTGTGAATCCAGCCAACATGTCCGATTTTTTAAATGTTTTACAGCGAAAACACCATATATATTTATGTTAGCTCACCACCAAATCCAAAAAAGCACAGACATTTCTTTCACAGCATAGGTAGCTTTCACAAAACCCACAAATAGATATAAAATTAATCACTAACCTTTGAACATCTTCATCAGATGAGTCATATAACATCATGTTACACAATACATTTATGTTTTGTTCGATAATGTGCATATATATAGGCGCGTTATGTGCAGTAATGTTTTGATTCCAAAACATCTGGTGATTTTGCAGAAATACTCATAATAAACATTGATAAAAGATGCAAGTGTTATTCACATAATTAAAGATAAACTTATCCTCTATGCAACCTCGGTGTCAGATTTCAAAATAAACTTTACGGAAAAAGATTAATCTGAGAACGGCGCGCAGAGCACAGTCCAGCCAAAGAAATAGTCGCCATTTTGGCGTCAACAAAAGCTACAAAAACACTATAAATATGCACTTACCTTCGAATAACTTCATCAGATTCCCAGATCGACAATAGATGTACTGAAAAGTTCCATAAAGCCCATCATTTAGCCACGTGTTGTTAGCATGTTCAGCCCAGGAATCCATTTTCATGACGCACGAACAATCCATCCAGACAAAAACTCAAAAAGTTCTGTTACAGGTGGTAGAAACAGGTCAAATGATGTTTTGCAATCCATATTTAGTATGTGTTTTACATTAATCATCAATAAGGAAACCAACTGGAGAATTTCATTGTCTGAAGAAAGAGCATTGGAACGAGAGCTCTCTCTCTCCCTCGCGCGCAAATCCAGACTGAGAACTCTGACGACCACTCACTAAAACAGCTCCTATGAGCCCTCCTTTATAGTAGAATAATAAGACTAAAATCTAAAAGACGGCGACATCTAGTGGAAGCCCTAGGCAGTGTTTGTTGTCATATCTACAAGGGGTACCATTTGACACTGTTTTGAAAATGACTTTTCATTTCCTGTTTTGACCTCTTCTCAGGTTTTTGTCTGCCAAATGAGTTCTGTTTATACTTACAGAAATAATTCAAACAGTTTTAGAAACTTCAGAGTGTTTCTATACAATGGTAATATAATAATGCTGTTTACCTTCTGGGACAGAGTAGGAGGAAATTTCGTTTGGGCACGCAATTTGTTCAAAGTGGAAACACTGCCCCTATCCCGATGAAGTTTTAAGAGAGAAAGGAAAATGGGGAGCTCCCCTCTCGCGCGCACAAACTATTCAGAGGACACCTGACTACTTTTGAAAAATCTAGCTAATTTTTCAAAATAAAAGCCTGAAACTATGTCTAAAACCTGGTCAAGCCGAGAAAGCCTTGGAAAAGGAACTGGTTGATACCCCTTTAAATGGAGATAGACGGTCCGAGGAAACACAGATTAAAAAATATATATATAACTTCTGGTTAGATTTTCTAGGTTTGCCTGCAGAAAAGTATTGTTATACTCAGAGACAATATTTGACAGTTTTGGAAACTTTGGAGTGTTTTCTATCCTAATCTGTAAATTATATGCATATTCTACGATCTGGGCAGAGAAAATGTCTGTTTACCTTGGAACGTTATTTTAAGAAAAAACAAAATCAGACTCTAGCGCTAAGAAGTTAATAGAGAGAAAGCTGTAGGAATCAAAATAAGTAGAGATTTTTCTATCTCCTTCTCATCTTCTAATGTCACAGCTAGCCAATGTCACCAGCATGTGTTGAGGATGGATATGACAATAAACATGGCCGGTGGATCCTTCCATTTCTCAATAGGTAGTTCATCATAAGCCCATACTCCACAAAATGTTTTCCAATCAAGCGGGTCATGAGCCTTCTAGCTCTTGTTATTCATGTCTTTGCTCAACGATCCTTAATTAAAATAATCCACTAAACTTGTCTTCAGACATTCACTTCCAAGGTTGAATCAGAGCATAAACAATCATCTAACTGTACAGGCTAAAGGTGTACAGAAACACTTTTCCAGCCTGAGGTTCCCTTGGGACACCACCAACAGATTTCCTGAGGTGTCATCATCAGGTGATAAATTGAAAGCATACAAGTGTAACCCTCTGCAAAATCTTTCTGTCAATAGGTAAAGAGAGATCTTTTAGATGCCCCTGTAGCCAGGAATAGATTGTAAAATTCTTCACAGATATGTTGTTATTGAATTGTGGTTGGAAAGCCTTAGCGGGACCTGAGTCCGTCCTGACAGAGAGCTACATACTCTCATTGAAATGCTGAAATTAAAGTTTTTTAATGTAAGCTGCTTGTATTAGAGG
>NW_019945422.1:51313-53144 GCF_002910315.2 Salvelinus sp. IW2-2015
GGAGTTAATAGATGGGGGATATGTGAAAATCTGTGGGAAAGCTGTAGGAATCAAAATAAGTAGAGATTTTTCTATCTCCTTCTTCATCTTCTAATGTCACAGCTAGCCAATGTTCACCAGGCATGTTGTGAGGATGGTATTGACAATAAACATGGCCGGTGGATCCTTCCATTTCTCAATAGGTAGTTCATCATAAGCCATACTCCACAAAATAGTTTTCCAATCAAGCGGGTCATGAGCCCTTCTAGCTCTTGGTTATTCATGTCTTTGCTCAACGATCCTTAATTAATAATAATCAAACACTGTAATCCACTAAGACTTGTCTTCAGACATTCACTTCCAAGGTTGAATCAGAGCATAAACAATCATYCTAACTGTACAGGCTAAAGGTGTACAGAAACACTTTTCCAGCCTGAGGTTCCCTTGGGACACCACCAACAGATTTCCTGAGGTGTCATCATCAGGTGATAAATTGAAAGCATACAACGTGTAACCCTCTGCAAAATCATTTCTGTCAATAGGTAAAGAGAGATCTTTTAGATGACGCCCTGTAGCCAGGAATAGATTGTAAAATTCTTGCACAGATATGTTGTTATTGAATTGTGGTTGGAAAGCCTTAGCAGGGACCTGATGTCCGTCCTGACAGAGAGCTACATACTCTGCATTGAAATGCTGAAATTAAAGTTTTTTATGTAAGCTGCTTGTATTAGTGGCATGATCAACCAAGCCTATAACAATATAACGTGGTAACATGCCTAAAAAACAGGTTTTCTTGACTGCAGATTCTACCCCCCACTGAAATGGCTGGATGTTGTCATGGTAATTCTTTGGAGAGGGTAAAGGGCATTTCCTTTCATCAAATCCTGTGAGTGAAACAAACGAACTGCTGGAGATACAAACACTTTTTTAATTAAAAGCTAAAGTCACTGTCTTAGGCAGCCATCAGACAAAACTCATCCTTGGTCCTTAACTCAACCGAATTTAAGAGTAAACGTTCTTGAAAGAAAATGTCAGAGTGTATAGGACTTATCAGATGAAACTCTCAAGAGGCTGCACAGTAGACTGCACACACCTGCAGTCCTTTGTTTTCAAAGTGGGGTCTATTTCTTCCATAGAAGGTCCTGCAGTATCCTTGCTAAACAGCCCAGCGCTGAATTGTGTCTTCAGAGTGTCTTCGGAGTAGTTTAGTAAACATTTCAGGATAGCCATATAAAGATAGTTTAGTAAACACTCCATGATGGCCCTATAAGGATAGTTTAGTAAACATTCCAGGATAGCCATATAAGGATAGTTTAGTAAACATTCCAGGATAGCCATATAAAGATAGTTTAGTAAACATTCCAGGATAGCCCTATAAGGATAGTTTAGTAAACATTCCAGGATAGCCATATAAGGATAGTTTAGTAAACATTCCAGGATAGCCATATAAGGATATGTGGCACTGCTGTGACTGATAAGGTGTTCACCCAAAGGCACATCCACTTGGGAAAAGATGGTAGCTAAGGGGTAATTAATGATGCTCACCTTGGGGCCTTGGGGCGGCAGATAGCCTATTGGTTAGAGAGTTGGGCCAGTATCCAAAAGGTTACTGGTTTGAATCCCCGAGCTGACAATGTAAAAATCTGTTTTTCTGAACAATGCAAAACAATCAATGGCTCTTTTCCACCGCTGGCCTCTGAGCTTCAATCTTGCACGGCCTCTTAACCAAGTTGTTACTAGATTAGTCCTGTTAGTGGAGATAGCCCACTCTCGCCATACAGACAATGGAGCCTATAGAGTTTTTCATCGCAGGCCATGTGACAAACTTCACTCTGAGGGAACAGTGTTTAAC
>NW_019945422.1:53782-55000 GCF_002910315.2 Salvelinus sp. IW2-2015
AGGGTGGGTATGCTAGTTTTTGTATTGTCTAGGGTTTTTGTATGTCTAGGTAATTTGTATGTCTATGGTGTCCTGATATGGTTCCCAATCAGAGGCAGCTGTTTATCGTTGTCTCTGATTGGGGACCATATTTAGGTAGCCATTTTCTCTTGGGTATTTGTGGGTTCTTATGTCTATGTGTAGTTGCCTGTCAGCACTCGTTTATATTGCTTCACGGTTCGTTTTGTTGTTTTGTTAGTTTGTTCAGTGTTCATTCGTCTAAATAAAGAGAATGTACGCATACCATGCTGCACCTTGGTCTCCTCCTTACGACGACCGTGACAAGATAATTGAATCAGGACACTTTGTCCCCATATATAACAGAAGATAATTCAAGCAGGACACTTTGTCCCCAGGTTTAACAGAAGATAATTGAACCAGGATGCTTTGTCACAAGATATAACAGAATATAATTCAAATCTGTTGGTGCCCTTAACCTCTCTAGGGTATGTGGGACGTTAGCGTCCCACCTCATCAACAGCCAGTGAAACTGCAGGGCGCCAAATTCAACAGAAATCCCATAATTTAAATTCCTCAAACATGCAAGTATTTTACACCCATTTAAAGCTACACTTGTTGTAAACCCAACCAAAGTGTCCGATTTCAAAAAGGTTTAACGACGAAAGCACACCAAACGATTATGTTAGGTATGAGCCAAGTCACAGAAAAAGACCAGCTAAATAGAGCAGTAACAAAAAGCAGAAATAGAGATACAATTAATCACTAACCTTTGATAATCTTCATCAGATGACACTCATAGGACTTCATGTTACACAATACATGTATTTTTTGTTTCGTAAAGTTCATATTTACATCCAAAAATCTGAGTTTAGGCAAGACGCTACTGTATCACTTGGCAAAAAGCCTGAGAAAATCCAGAGCGTCAAATTAAAATAAATTACTTTAAAAATCAAACTTTCATGAAATCACACATGAAGGATACCAAATTAAAGCTACACTGGTTGTGAATCCAGCCAAAATGTCAGAATTCAAATAGGCTTTTCAGCGAAAGCATACAATGGTATTATCTGAGCATAGCACCATAGTAAACAAAAGAGAGAAAACATTTCAACCCTGCAGGCGCGACACAAAACGCAGAAATAAAAATATAATTCATGCCTTACCTTTGACGAGCTTCTGTTGTTGGCACTCCAATATGTCCCATAAACATCACAAATG
>NW_019945423.1:0-5574 GCF_002910315.2 Salvelinus sp. IW2-2015
TCCACACTCAGTAAATACAGTAACTTGTAAATGCTCCAACTCAATAAATAGCAGTACTGTAGATCCACACTCCAACTATATACAGTACTGTAGATCCACAACTGCATAAATACAGTACTGTAATCCACACTCAGATACAGAACTGTAGATCCACACTCAGTAACGAAGTAATACATCTAAATACTGTAGATCCACACTCAATAAATACAGTATGTAGATCCACACAGTAAACATTAAATCACACTAGTAGATACAGTACTGTAGATCCACACTCATAACTTACTGTAATCCACCAAAAAATAAGTACTGTAGATCCACATCAAGTAATACAGTACTGTAGATCCACACTCAGTAAATACAGTATGTAGATCCACACATCAGTAAATGTACATACTGTAGATCCACACTCAATAATACAGTACTGTAACCCACACTCAATAAATACAGTACTGTAGATCCACACTCATAAATATAGTACTGAGATCACACTCAGTAAATACAGTATACTGTAGATCACACACTCAGTAAATACCAGTACTGTAGATCCACAATTCTCAGTAATACCCGGTACTGTAGATCCACACTCAGTAAATACAGTACTGTAGATCCCCGAACTCAGTAAAACAAGTACTGTAGATCCACCTATCATAAATACAGTACTGTAGATCCACGATCTCAGTAATACATACTGTAGTTCACACTCTAATAAATACAGTACTGTAGATCCACACTCAGTAATAAACTAGTCACATCAGTAAACGACTCATCACACTCAGTAAATACAGTATGTAGATCACATCAGTAATATACGTAGTAGATCCACACTCATAAATAAGTACTGAACCACACTCGTAATACAGTACTGTAGATCACACTCAGTAATACACTACTGTACCACACTCAGTAAATACAAGTACGTAGATCCACACTCATAAATACATACTGTAGATCCACTCAGTAAATACATCTGAGATCCACACTCAGTCAAAGTTCAAAAAGCTGACATACAAAGAGTCAAATGAATCCGACAACAATAAGTCAGAATACTGTGTCAGGCTGGTCATTCTGGTCAGGTGGTCTGGGACACATACCCTCCGGCTGTTCTGATAGGCTGTAATTTTAACTCGTTGGAGACGGCAGCCCAGTGTTTTACATATCTGAGATGAACCTCGTGAGGTAGACATCCGCTTCACTCACGTCGCACCGACAGTTGACTGTGCTCTGACGGACGAAGAAGAGGAGGAGGAGGAGGTGAGATAGAGGAGGTAGAAGAGGAGGAGGAAGATGAGGAGGAGGTAGAGGAGAGGAAGATGAGGAGGAGAGATAGAGGAAGTAGAGGAAGAGGAGGAGGAGATAGAGGGAGGAGATAGAGGAAAGTGTGGAGGAGGAAGAGGAGATAGAGGAGGAGGTAGAGGAGAGTAGAGGAGAGTAGGAGGAGGAGAGATAGAGGAGAGTCGAGGAGGAAGAGGAGGAGGATGAGGGGGAGTAAGGTGGAGGAGGAAGAGGAAAGGAGGGAGAGGGAAGGTATAGCAAATGATCTGAGTTTAAAAACTCTGTGATAGGAGGTTAGAGACTATGGGGGTTGGAGTTGAGGGTAGTAGTCAGGGTTTTCAGTTCCTCAAAAACCCTTGAACGCAACAGGAAGTTCACCCACAGCCAGCTCTAAACCCTGCCTCTACATGCCAATACCAACCAATCACCAGCTGCCTCTGGAGAGGCCACACCCAACTCCAAGGGAGAGAAGACGAGGAGAGGAGCGAGAGGGAGGAGGAGAGGAGGAGGAGATGAAAGGAGATCAGCAATAACGTGAAGAGGAAGAGAGGAGAGGCTGGGAGAGGATGGGTTAAGTGTGCGTCACATTAGTGGCCCATTCTCAACGCACATTAAACCATGCCACAGACCTCTGCTATGAAATGACTTCACAGAGAGATCAGTCTTACACCTTACACGCGTATAGATCGAGCAAGCGTTATGTTCTTCCTCTTGTCTTTTTATATTGTGCTCGTATATTCTATTATAGCCATAAAATGTAAAGTAATGTCAACACAAAAGTGCTATCATCTGAGCTAGAGGCAACAAACTATCTCTGATCAATATATATAGTTCACTGCAGCGTCTGTAGCACATCACAAAGAACATTAGATATACTAACACCACAGAGCAACGCGAAAGAGAGGCGAGAGGAGAGAGAGCACAAGAAGATTACGCAGAGGAGAATAAAAACAACAAGAGGGAACAAATTACAGGGAGCACTGATAAATGCAGGAGATTAGAGCGGGGTAAGAATGCGCACCGTGCAGCGCGCGATTCGCATAACACGGAAGTACTCCCCTTGAGGAGAAAGAGGGTACGTTGTTATCAAAGGAATGTTTCTGGCCTAATAGGTGTTTGCAGTGTTATGAGCAGGGGAGAGGAGAAGGCACACGAGTACGGCAAGTCGTAAAACGGGATATGGGAAGAGAGATGATGACGCAAAGCATTCACCTTGTGTCCCTATGCAAGAAAGTGTGGGAAGTTTCAATGTATCTTACGTCTACAGTAAGAAGGTGGTATCGCCGATCAGGCAGAGAGAGGAAAGAAGAATATTCAACAGGTGACATAGATGGAGCAGGAATCCGCGAGAACATTTCCCGCACCGGGACTCAAAGGTAATAGAGAGATAACCTATCCCATGCAAAGCTTTCCAAAAACTCCGGCGAGGGTAAGGGAGGTAAGGAAGGGAGGGTAGGGGTAAGGATGAGGGAGGGGAAGGGGGTAGGTGGGAGGAGGAGGGAAGGGGAGGGCGGGAGGAAGCAGGGAGGAGGGAGAAGCAAACGAAGGGATAGGGAGGGAACAAAGCAGAGAAAGCCCCTCCTTAATACCAGCACCACTGCAGCCAAAGCCAACCATAAAGCACCATGGAGATGAAAAGAGGTCACACATCCTATCTCTGCCATTGACGACTTCTGTGAAAGCCTTCAATGGCGCTGCCCATGTTAATAAAACAGGCTTTGTGACAAGTGTGCCCTCTATCCATCTCTATGCCTAGCACACACCTCTCCCACCCACTCCATAAAATACACAGGCAGCATGCAATGCAAACACGCTAGCCTCAGTCATCAATCACTCAAGCATAAAGCAAGCTGTATACTAAGCTACAAAACCTATACAGGGACACTATATATATAAAACATCGACCCATTGAACCTTAGACTTATTCAGGAGAATAAGTTATGGTTGCACATACAAAGGGGTAGAATGACTAGGTTGAGTTGGCCGGAGAATTTAACACGTTGTTGTAGTGAAAACATTTAATTMGTCATCAATATAACAGAGAACACAGACGATGTCTATGGTAACATCTCAGCAACTCCTTCCCGGGGAACTAAATTCAGTTACTACTTACTGGACAATAAAACGACACATCATTTGAAAAACATAATAACAAGTAGCTGGCCCAGTGTGACATCTAAGACAGTGGAGCAGGTATGTATATGTATTATGTATTATGTAATACTATGCATTACTATAGATGTGGTATAGAGGACTCACCTGAATGGAGGACATCTGAGCGTACCCTCTCCAGCTGTACCCTTCAAACTCCAAGGGGTTATAGCCGAARCGTACCGGCCGCCCGTCCAGCATGGTACCCTCCTCTATCTCAAACTTCAGGTGGTGAAGGTCTGGAAAGTAGTGGTCCGGRCGAGGCCTAGGAACGAGAGACGGAATGCTGKTTTTTAAAATAATTTTCAGTTAAAAATAGAAGACTTCCTGTTGGGCATTGTGTGTTTCTCGGGGGGTTAAAAAAGCTTTCTGAAAAAAAAGAAGGTGATCAGGAAATGACAATGGACTCTTCTTCTTTTTTCTATCTGTGATACAAACGGAATGTTTTTACACCCATTTTTCACTCACCTGTTACACTTGGGTCCCTCCACGTTGGGTCTGCAGCGACACCTCCCGGTCCTCTCCCCGCAGGACTGACCCACTGATCCTCCAATGTCACACTGACAGCCTGTAACCTGCAGTAATATCAGGATGTGTTGGTGTGTAGGTTACAGGTTGTACTGCAGTATATCAGGATGTGTTTGGTGTGTAGTTACAGGTTGTACTGCAGTATATCAGTTATCAGGATGTGTTGGTGTGTAGGTTACAGGTTGTACTGCAGTATATCAGTATATCAGATGTGTTGGTGTGTAGGTTACAGGTTGTACTGCAGTATATCAGTTTATATCAGGATGTGTTGGTGTGTATGTTACAGGTTGTACTGCAGTATATCAGTATATCAGGATGTGTTGTGTGTACGTTACAGGTTACTGCAGTATCAGTATTCAGGATGTGTTGGTGTAGTTACAGGTTGTACTGCAGTATATCAGTAATCGGATGTGTGGTGTGTAGGTTCACAGGTGTACTGCAGTATATCAGTATATCAGGATGTGTTTGGTGTGTAGGTTACAGGTTGTACTGCAGTATATCAGTATATCAGGATGTGTTGGTGTGTAGTTACAGGTTGTACTGCAGTATATCAGGATGTGTTGGTGTGTAGGTTACAGGTTGTACTGGCAGTATATCAGGATGTGTTGTGTGTGTAGGTTACAGGTTGTACTGCAGTATATCAGGATGTGTTGGTGTGTAGGTTACAGGTTTGTACTGCAGTATATCAGGATGTGTTGGTGTGTAGGTTACAGGTTGTACTGCAGTATATGCAGTATATCAGGATGTGTGGTTGGTGTGTACGTTACAGGTTGTACTGCAGTATATCAGTATATCAGGATGTGTTGGTGTGTAGGTTACAGGTTGTACTGCAGTACTATCAGTATATCAGGATGTGTTGTGTGTACGTTACAGGTTGTACTGCAGTATATCAGTATATCAGATGTTGTTGGTGTGTAGGTTACAGGTTGTACTGCAGTATATCAGTATATCAGGATGTGTTTGGTGTGTAGGTTACAGGTTGTACGCAGTATATCAGTATATCAGGATGTGTTGGTGTGTAGGTTACAGGTTGTACTTGCAGTAAATCAGTATATCAGGATGTGTTGGTGTGTAGGTTACAGGTTGTACTGCAGTATAGTCAGTATATCAGGATGTGTTGGTGTGTACGTTACAGGTTGTACTGCAGTATATCAGTATATCAGGAATGTGTTGGTGTGTAGGTTACAGGTTGTACTGCAGTGTTATTCAGGATGTGTTGGTGTGTAGGTTACAGGTTGTACTGCAGTATATCAGTATATTCGGATGTGTAGGTGTGTAGGTTACAGGTTGTACTGCAGTATATCAGGAGTGTTAGGTGTGTAGGTTACAGGTTGTACTGCAGTATATCAGGATGTGTGGGTGTAGGTTACAGGTTGTACTGCAGTATAAATCAGAGGATGTGTTGGTGTGTAGGTTACAGGTTGTACTGCAGTATATCAGGATATCAGGAATGTGTTGGTGTGTAGGTTACAGGTTGTACTGCAGTATAATCAGGATGGTGTGGTTGTGTAGGTTACAGGTTGTACTGCAAGTATCAGTATATCAGGATGTGTGGTGTGTAGGTTACAGGTTGTACTGCAGTATATCAGTATATCAGGATGTGTTGTGTGTAGGTTACAGGTT
>NW_019945423.1:12596-14776 GCF_002910315.2 Salvelinus sp. IW2-2015
TACAACCTGTAACGTACACACCAACACACCAACACACCCTGATATACTACTGTACAACCTTTAGAGTTTATAGTTTATAAAAAAATGTATAGTAAAACAGACTGGTGTTATTGTAACAGAGGATATTTATTCCACTCTGTGACGAGGTGTCTCTGCTTGAGACATGTAAAGCCCAACTGTTGCCCTCGACCCATGAGGATGTCCTCTTGATCTAATGGTTAAGATGTTGGGTTGGCGAGCGGGAAAACCGGGTTTGATTCCTGCTGGTTCCCTTAGGCCAGTGGTTCTCAACCAGCAGTACTTGGACCCCTGGGTTACTTGGACCGCTGGGTTACTTGGACCGCTGAGTTACTAGGACCCTGGGGGTACTTAGCCTATCCACAGGGGGTACTAGGACCCTGGGGGTACTTGGCCTATCCACAGGGGGTACTTGAGATTGCCTACTGGTAGATTGTACAAGATGGGGTACTTCAGGGGTCCTCTGGACAGAGCAACATTGAGTTGGTGGGACAGTAGTCGAAGGGTTACCTTGACAGCCGAAGAAGCTGCCACTCTGCAGGTTGAAGTGTCCGTCTTTACACACAGAGCAGGTGCCACTGCACACGTTGGGTTTACAGTGACATTGGCCGTTATTCTGTAGGAGCCAGAAAAACAACTTTTAAACGACCGTTGAATTGAAACAAGTAGTGGTCTAAATTAACTGTATGTCCACTCCAGTCTTTGAGAGAACTCTACTGTAGCTAGCCACTATTACTAGATATATTTTATGTCAACTAAACATTTGAATCGTTGAGAAAACGTTTTCACCTGAGCACACTCTGCCACACCGGCCACAGTGCCTTCGACGTTGCATTCACAGTCTGGGAGAGGGAGGAACAACACACAGAAAATACAAAACATTTTTTGTCATTCATTTCACCGTAGGGCTAGTACAGGAAGTAGTAGGCTACCCAAACTGAATTTCTCACATTTGAAACAGGTCAACCCAAAGTCTAATTACATAAATGATTCACAACAACAAGCGCAATGTCTCCTTTTGATAAAACAGGAAGTGTAAAGATGCCTCCTTTGTGTACATATGTTTCCTTTTGATAAAACAGGAAGTGTAAAGATGTCTCCTTTTTGATAAAACAGGAAGTGTAAAGATGTCTCCTTTTTGATAAAACAGGAAGTGTAAAAAAGATGTTCCTTTTTGATAACACAGGAAAGTACAGAGTCTCCTTTTTTGATAAAACAGGAAACAGTGTCTATGAATAACAAGAAGAATGTCTCGTATTTAGACGGAAAATCTCCTTTTTGATAAAAACAGGAAGTGTAAAGATGTTCCTTTTCTTGATAAACAAGGAAGTGTAAAGATGTCCGCTCCTTTTGATAAAACAGCGAAGTGTAAAGATGTCTCCTTTTGAATAAAACAGGAAGTGTAAGACTGTCTCTTTGATAACAAGGTGTAGTTTCTTGATAAACAGGAGTGTAAAGATGTCTCCTTTTTTGATAAACAGAAGTGTAAAAGATGTCTCCCTTTTTGATAAAACAGGAAGGTGTAAAGATGTCTCCTTTTTGATAAAACAGGAAGTTGTAAAGGATGTCTCTTTACTTGGACATCTGTAGACGGTGTCAGGGTGACAGGTTCACAGAACAGAGGTTTACACCTGTCACAGCGCCACACCCATCGCACATAAGGAAGACACTCACAGGAACCTGTTAAAAGATGTGCAGAGATGTGCTGAACAATGATATAGTAACAAATAATGTTGGCTTTGCCTTAAAAACATATTTTTTTAGATCCCGAACACGTAGAGATGTGAGGCTAACTTACGACAGCTGCAGGGACCTCGTTCTGGCACGAGCCGGGCTGGGTTGCATTGTGCCAGTGTTCAGGGGAGGAAGTAACAATTGTGTGTTTATTAATCAAACCATCATAGATGGATGAGAGGTGTGTTTTTATCTCTTCTACGTTGATCTCTTCTCTGGGACAATTAAAGTTTGAAACTCGAACATTGAGATCAAGAGGACTCTAAAAGTCTTACCTGACACCTGCGGGAATCCATAGGTTCCGAGGCTGCAGGTGTCCACACCCTCTGTCGCCACGACGTTGGGTAGACAGGCTACAACTGACCGCTCACCTGGTCACAGCTACGACCACCATGGAGCCCTCAAGCTGAGCACTGACAAGCTGAGGA
>NW_019945423.1:15046-17035 GCF_002910315.2 Salvelinus sp. IW2-2015
GAGAGATATTAACACATTAGCATAGTAGATGTGGAGACAGGAGAGAGATATTAACACATTAGCATAGTAGATGAGAGAGAGAGAGAGAGGAGGAGGAGAGAGATATGAACATTAGCATAGTAGATGTGGAGACAGGAGGAGAGATATTAACACATTAGCATAGTAGATGTGGAGACTGACAAGCTGAGGGAGGAGAGATATGAACACTAGCACTAGCAGATATGAACATTAGCATAGTAGATGTGGACCGAGATAGCCAGTTAGCAGTTAGCTACATTCAGAATATTCTTAAAATACTTTTTWAAAATGTAACCTTTATTTAACGAGGCAAATCAGTTATGAACAAATTCTTATCTACAATGACGGCCTACCGGGGAACAGTGTGTTAACTGCCTTGTTCAGGGGCAGAAAGACAGATTTTTACCTTGTCAGCTCCGGGGGATTTGATTTAGAAATCTTTCGGTTACTGGTCCAACGCTCTAACCACTAGGCTACCTGCCGCCTCAATCTCGTCTACAGGTGTGTCATTCGGATAAGACGGTATAGTAAATATAACACAACACACGAGGCTAAGAATCAAAGTTCATCTATTGGATAGAAACAGCCTTATTAACATATTTAGAAATAAGTGGACCGAGTTTTACATATTGAATCAAACCAATCAGGCTTTGAGATGTCGTCTGAACTCTGACAACGTACGCGTGCAGCTGGGGAAACCGTAGAAACCGGGAGCACACTGGTCACAGGCGGCGCCGCTGTAGTTGGGTCTGCAGTGGCAGTGRCCTGACACACTGCAGCTAGAGTCCAGGGAGGTACGAGGATCACAGGTGCACACTGGGTAAAGAGGAAGTTAACAACATCATGAGATCACGAAAGCATCAATTTAACAAATCTACAAATAATTAGGAGTTATTTAGGATTAAGTTACAGTATTTAAGTTACAGGATGATTTGTCTCCGACTGCAATGTAGTCTCAAAACATCACCACCAAGCGGTTTGGGTAGAGAGTTTGGCACCTCCAGAAAATGTTTAATGTGAGGTGTGTTTTATTGTGCTGTCTGGTGTGTGTAGTTGTGGTGTGTGTAGTTGAGGTGTGTTTTATTGTGTGGAATCTGTAACGTCTGGTGGTCCTGTGTCAGTTGTCTGGAGAGAGACAGACAGTATATGGCAATCTGTAACGTCTGTGGAACCGTGTGTCAGTTGTCTGGAGAGAGACAGACAGCTATATGGGAATCTGTAACGTTTTTCTGTGGTCCTGTGTCAGTTGTCTGAAGAGAGACGACCGTATTATGGGGAATCTCTGTAAGTCTGTGGTCCTGTGTCAAGTTGTCTGGAGAGAGACAGAACAGTATATGGCATCTGTAACCGTCTGTGGTCCTGTCCTCAGCCTCAAACAGTGTTTTTGTAGCCAGTCTTTGGCAGACAGACAATGACTGGCACAGTGCTCACAATGTGGTTGGCTGAGAACTCACGGTGGCAGAGGGGGTAGTGATGTGTGTGTTGTGTCATACCAAGTTGGCAGAGGGGTAGTTGAAGTAGCCCTGGGGTACACGGTCACACATTGAATAACCCCTGAAAGCGCCCCCCTTGGCGACACAGGCACTGCCCCGTCAGAAGGTCACACCTACCATCCTTGGCATCCCGGACCAGAGCACTGACCCAGGGCTGGGAGAAGGACACACACACACACACACAACACACTGGGATACACAAACATAGGGCTTAACACACAATGAACAATGTGTGTTTGTGAGTGCATATGGGAGTTTGCGGGTAATCTGTGTGGGTGTGTGAGGGGTAGTGGTTGTGTACTGTGTGTGAGGGGTGGGGTGGGGGTTGTGTGTGTGTGTTGCTGTGTGTGTGTGGGTGGGTTGTGGTGTGTGTGAGTGAGTGGGAGTGAGTGAGTGAGTGAAGTGAGAGAGGTGGGTGTTTGTGTGTGTGTGTGTTGTGTGGTGTGTGTGTGTGTGTGTGGTGGTGTGTGTGTTGTGT
>NW_019945423.1:19106-29559 GCF_002910315.2 Salvelinus sp. IW2-2015
GTGCAACTGTAAATCAACCCTAACTACCCAGAAAAAACTGTAAAACAAGCCTAACTCAGTCAAGATGCTCTCGACAATGTCACCGCCTGTTATAGAGGTCGTGGATGGCAGGAAGCTAGGCCCCGGTGATGTACTGGACCGTATGCAGTCAGTCAAGATGCTCTCGACGGTGTCACCACCTGGTATAGAGGTTGTGGATGGCAGGAAGCTAGGCCTCGGTGATGTACTGGACCGTACGCAGTCAGTCAAGATGCTCTCGACGGTGAAGCTGTCTGTCTGGTATGACTAGTAGACATATGACTTGACTTACTCTGGCAGTTGAGTCCGTAGTGCCCTGGTGCACAGCTGTCACAGTGGTCCCCAGTGAAACCGGGTTTACAGATACAGGCACGGGTACGCGGATCTGTACGGCAGGAGTTTCCCTCCGTACCTGCAGCACTGCACTCACAGTCTACACAGAGACACACAGAGATAGTCAGGGTTAGACGTTGAACATTGAACTCAGTCGACACGCGCGAGCGCACACACACACACAACAGATACAGAGATAAGAGACAAGAATTTATATCACATACTGTAGCCAGGTTAGACTTGACATTGTTTTGTTCTGCGGCAGGTAGCCTAGTGGTTCGAGCATTGGACTAGTAAACCGAAAGGTTGCTAGATCGAATCCCCCGGAGCTGACAAGGTAMAAATCTGTCGTTCTGCCCCTGAACAAGGCAGTTAACCCACTGTTCCTAGGCCGTCATTTGTAAATAAGAATGTGTTCTCAACTTACTTGCTTAATTAAATAAAAGGTTAAATAAAAATAAATAAATGATAATAATCCCATTCCATTAAAGGAGAGAATGCAGGGAGATAGTAAGAATAGAGAATAATGGAATAATGACATCCTGTCTGCAGAATGTATTACTGTTTCAAATAAATGACAAATAAAACATATTTAAAAGGCCTTACTGATGATTTCTCCGGCAGGTTTAACCTCTCTGTTGGTGTTGTTGTTGAGGTAGGTTGCTACGGCTGACAGAAACACACATTAAACAAGTTATAGCAGAGAGAGAGAGTTCTTATCGATCCTGGGCTACTGAARAGTTGTAGGATCTGTTTCCCGGACATAGATTAAGCCTAGTCCTGAACTAGAAAAGCTATTTCAATAGACATTATCTCATTGTGGATGATTTCTACTCCAAGACTAGGTGTAATCTGTGTCCGTGCAGGAAAACTGTCCTTACATTTACATTTAAGTCATTTAGCAGACGCTCTTATCGAGAGCGACTTACAAATTTCGAAGAGGCATACATATTCATCCTGGTCCCCCGTGGGGAATGAACCTCTCACCCTGGTTGCAAGCGCCATGCTCTACCAACTGAGCCACACGGACTGTTGAGGCTATGTCCAGTTTATGTCCCTACAACCTCTGTACCTAAAGACCCTTATATGAGGACCATAAAAATGATGCCTGTTGTAGATACCTTACCGGTAACTTCAGAGAGCTTTAAAAAAAATGATGCTCTCAACTACAGTACTTACGGTAGCAGTCTGGGAAGTTAATGTATCCCTCAGCACAGAGTCACAGTTCTCTCCGGTTAGTTGGCTTACAGTAACACAACGACCCGTCAGATCCTCACAGGTACCATCGGTGAACTCTGACTGGCACACACAGGCTGCAGAGAGGAGGAGGAGGAGGAGGAGGAGTGAGGAGGAGGAGGAGGAGGAGAGGAGGAGGAGGAGGCAGGAGAGGAGAAGGAGAGAAGAGGGATTGAGGAGGAGGAGGAGGTAGGAGCGAGGGAGGAGGAGGAGGAGGAGGAGAAGGAGAAGGAGAAGGAGGAGCGAGGATGGTGAAGGAAGGAGGAGAAGGAAGAGAGGCAAAGGAAGAGGAGGAGGAGAAGGAGAAGAAAAGGAAGGAGGATGGATTGGTGAAGGAGGCAGGAGGAGCAAGGAGGGGCAGGAGAAAGAAGGAGAAAGGAAGGGCGGGAGGAGGTAGGAGTAGGGAGGAGGCAGAAGAGGAGGAGGAGGCGTCAGAGGAGGAAGGAAGAAGGAGAAGGAGAAGGAAAGGAGAAGAGAATAGCGAGAAGGGAAGGAGAAGGAGAAGGAGAAGGAGGAGGAGAAGGAGGAATGAAGAAGGAAAGGAGGAGGAGAAGGAGGAGAAGGAGGATGGTGAAGAGGAGGAGGAGGAGGAGAAGGAGGAGAAAGGAGGATGGTGAAGGAGGAGGAGGAGAAGGAGGAGAAGGAGAGAGGAGGAAGGAGGAGGGAAGAGAAGGGAGGAGAAGGAAGAGGAGGTGAGAGAGGAGGATGGTGAGGAGGAGGAAGGAGAAGGAAGAGGAGGAGAAGGAGAGAGGAGAGGAGGAGGAGAGAGGAGGAGGAGAAGGAGGAAGAGGAAGAAGGAGGAGAGAGAGGAGAGAGTGAGGAGGAAGAAGGAGGAAGGAGAAAGAGAAAGGAAGAAGGAGGAGGAGGAGAAGGAAGAGATAGAGGAGGAGGAGGAGGAAGAGGAGGAGGAGGAGAAGAAGGAGGAGGAAGAGGAGGAGGAGGAGGAGGAGAATGAGGAAGACAATGACCTATATCATTCTGCTGTCATGTGACAAATATAACTATCAGGAAGATGTAACAATTCAGCTACAATGCCACAAGGGAAAAATAAAATATGATCTTTCAAATAGACCAATCAATATGTATTTTTGTCTGAATATAAACTGTCACTCACGGGAGCAGGCCAATGGGGAGTCCAGAGGATGGTCAGGTGATCTGTAGTAGGTGAGGACACAGCGCTCACAGTTGACACCAGCRGTGTGATGCTAGGAGAGGGAAACAAGGAAGAATGAGTCACAGGAAACAAGGTAGAATGAGTCAACAACACAGGATTACAATGAGTCAATGACACAACACATGACAACACTCAGTACGGCAACGTAGGACACAGTGCAGGTGAAATTAAACTGGTGTAAGGAGGGTATAAAAAATAAAAGTTGATTGATTGATTAATGAATTAATATATCGATCGATTAAACAAATGTAATTTCACTTGTATACGCCATGTCTTTTAGCTTCTGTAATCATCTCCTACTATAAGGAGTGGGTGTT
Source organism: Salvelinus sp. IW2-2015 (assembly GCF_002910315.2). Taxonomy (NCBI): domain Eukaryota; kingdom Metazoa; phylum Chordata; class Actinopteri; order Salmoniformes; family Salmonidae; genus Salvelinus; species Salvelinus sp. IW2-2015. The sequence continues at coordinate 22,185 of NW_019945423.1, forward strand.
TATAAAGGCCAGTGGTAATACCTGACACTCCATGCAGACTCCGCCGCCCCTGTACTGTCCCTGGATGTTGACGCTAGCTCTCCTCTGGTTGACCTCGGGGTCGTAGTAACAGACAGACGAGTGTTGGTTACAGTTACACGCTGAAARACATAGGAACAGAAAAGATTCAAACATCTGTTAGTACACTACAATCCTACAAGATAAATCAATGATTTATTACAATTTGAGATTGGTCAAGATCAATAAATAACTTATAAAATTAGAGATTGGTCAAGATCAATAAATAACTTATAAAATTAGAGATTGGTCAAGATCAATAAATAAATAACTTAATAAAATTAAGAGATTGGTCAAGATCAATAAATAAACTTATAAATGAGAGATTGATCAAGATTCAATAAATAACTTATAAAATGAGAGATTGATCAAGATCAATATTAACTTTAAAAAATTAGAGATTGATCAAGATCAATGAAAGAATTATCAGAACTACTAAATCAGAACTATGTCTAAACTACAGTGAAACAAACGGCAAGAAACACTGACACACATTACAAGGAAAACATCAAATGTTTTGGATCAGGTCACCGTAAAGAATGCCCTGTGTATCAATATAGACACGTCGTCACGGACGACGACACAAACGAGAGAACATGCTGAAATAACAGAGCAATTCTCCACCTGGGGGGCACAGCTCTGGCAGAGCCACACAGGCTGCCAGAAAGCCCAGCACAGACTGCCAGAGCCCAGCACAGGGCTGCCAGAGACTAGCACAGGCTGCCAGAGCCCAGCACAGGCTGCCGAGACTAGCACAGGCTGCCAGAGCCAGCAACAGGCTGCCAGAGACTAGCACAGGCTGCCAGAGCCCAGCAAGGACAGGTTGCCAGAGACTAGCACAGGCTGCCAGAGTCCGCACACGGCTGCCAGAGCCCAGCACAGGCTGCCAGAGCCCCCAGCCAACAGGCTGCCAGAGCCCAGCACAGGCTGCCAGAGTCCAGCACAGGCTGCCAGAGCCCAGCAACAGAAATCTGCCAGAGTCACAGCACAGGCTGCCAGAGCTCCAGCACAGGCTGCCAGAGCGCCGCAGCACAGGCCTGCCAGAGCCAGCACAGGGCTGCCAGAGCCCAGCAAGGCTGCCCAGAGCTCAGCACAGGCGCCAGACTCCGGCTGCCAGAGACTGAGCACAGGCTGCCAGAAAATCGCAGCACAGGCTGCCAGAGGACTAGCCACGGCTGCCAGGTCCAGCACAGGCTGCCAGAGCCCAGCACAGACTGCAGAGCCAGCACATGGCTGCCAGAGCCCAGCACAGCTGCCAGAACTAAGCACAGGCTGCCAGAGCCCAGCAAGACTGCAGAGTCAGCACAGGCTGCAGAGCCCAGCACAGGCTGCCAGAGCCAGCACAGGCTGCAGAGCTCAGCAGGAAGGGATGAAGGAGGCGAGAAGAAAAAATAAAAAAGCCAAAAAAATATATACACTTGCTCAAAAAAATAAAGGGAAACACTAAAATAACACATCCTAGATCTGAATGAATTAACTATTCTTATTAAAATACTTTACTTTTTCTTTACATAGTTGAATGTGCTGGACAAACCAAAATCACACCAAAAATTATCAATGGAAATCAAATTTATTCAACCCATGGAGGTCTGGATTTGAGTCACACTCAAAATTAAAGTGGAAACCACACTACAGGCTGATCCAACTTTGATGTAATGTCCTTAAAACAAGTCAAATGAGTCTCAGTAGTGTGTGTGGCCTCCACGTGCCTGTATTGACCTTCCTACAACGCCTGGGCATAGCTCCTGGATGAGGTGGCGGATGTCTCCTGAGGGATCTCCTCCCAGACCTGGACTAAAGCACATCCGCCAACTCCTGGACAGTCTGTGGTGCAACGTGGCGTTGGTGGATGGAGCGAGACATGGATGTCCCAGATGTGCTCAATTGGATTCAGGTCTGGGGAAGGGCGGGCCAGCCATGGCATCAATGCCTTCCTCTTGGCAAGGAACTGCTGACACACTCCAGCCAACATGAGGTCTAGCATTGTCTTAGCATCTAGGGGAACCCAGGGCCAACGCACCAGGCATATGGTCTCACAAGGGGTCTGAGGATTCTGCATTAATCTCGGTATAACTAATGGCAGTCAGGCTCCTCTGGCGAGCCATGGATGGGGGCTTGTGCGGCCCCAAAGAATGCCACCCCACACCATGACTGACCCACCGCCAACCGGTCATGGCTGGACGATGTTGCACGGCAGCAGAACGTTCTCCACAGGCGTCTCGCAGACTGTCACGCTCTGTCACATTGCTCATGGTAAACCTGCTTCATCTGTGAAGAGCACAGGCCAGTTGGTGAATTTTGCCAATCTTGGTGTTTCTCTGGCAAATGCCAAACGTCCTGCAACGGTAGTTTTGGGCTGTAAGCAACAAACCCCCATTTGTGGACGTCGGGCCCTCATACCACCCTCATGGAGTCTGTTTCTGACCGTTTGACAGACACATGCACATTTGTGGCCTGCTGGAGGTCATTTTGCAGGTGCTGGCAGTGGCTCCTCCTGCTCCTTCTTGCACAAAGGCGACGGGTAGCGGTCCTGCTGCTGGGTTGTTTTGCTCTCCTAACGGCCTCCTCACGTCTCCTGATTGTGTACTGGCCCTGTCTCCTGTTAGCGCCTCCATGCTCTGGACACTACGCTGACAGACACAGCAAACCTTCTTGCTCACAGCTCGCATATTGATATATGCCATCCTGGATGAGCTGCCACACTGACCACTTGTGTGGGTTGTAGGCCTCTCAATGCCTACACTTGAAGTGAAGCACCGCAGCATTCAAAAGTGACCAAAAACTATCAGCCAGGAAGCATAGAGAACTAGAGTGTCTGTGGTCACCGACCTGCAGAACCACTCCTTTAATTGGGGGTGTCTTGCTAATGGCCTATAATTTCCACCTTTCCACCTTCCAATTTCTCACCATTTTACACAACAGCATGTGAAATTTATTGTCATCAGTGTTGCTTCCTAAAGTGGACGAAGTTGATTTCACAAGAAGTGTGATTGACTTGGAGTTACATTGTGTTGTTTAGGTGTCCCTTTATTTTTTATGAGCAGTGTATATATGACAAAGGAAGAAAAGGAGAGAGAAGAGGAGAGAAAATAGAGACAGAGAAGAGACAGAGGAGAAGAGGAAAGAGAGAGAGAAAGAGAAGAGAGAGAGAGAGGAGAGAGAGAGAGAGAGAGAGAGAGACGAGAAGAGAGAGAGAGAGAGAGAGAGAGATAGAGAGAGAGAGAGAGAGGAGAAGAGAGAGAGAGCGGAGAGAGAGAGGAGAGGAGAGAGAGAGAGAGAGAGAGAGAGAGAGAGAGAGAGAGAGAGAGAGGAGAGAGAGGAGAGAGAGAGAAGAGAGAGAGAGAGGGAGAGAGAGAGGGAGAGAGAGACAGAGAGAGAGGAAGAGAGAGAGATAGAGAGAAAAGAAAGAGAATACAGAGAAAAGAAGAGAGAGAGAGAGAGAGCCGTTAAATTCTTACAACCACCTAAAAGGGAAGCGATTCCCAAAACCTTCCATAACAAAGCCATCACCATACAGAGAGATGAACCTGGAGAAGAGTCCCCTAAGCAAAGCTGGTCCTAAGGGCTCTGTTCACAAACAGCAAACACACCCCACAAAGCCCCAGCGACTCAACAGCACAATAAAAGACCCAACCAAATCATGAGAAAACAAAAAGATATAATTACTTGACAACAATTTTGGATAAGAATTAACAAAAAAACAGAGCAAACTAGAATGCTATTTGGCCCTAAAACAGAGAGTACACAGTGGCAGAATAACCTGACCACTGTGGACTGACCACCAAACTTAAGGAAAGGCTTTGACTATGATAACAGACTCAGTGGCATAGCCTTGCTAATTGAGGAAAGGCCGCCGTAGGCAGACATGGCTCTTCAAGAGAAGACAGGCTATGTGCACACTGCCCACTCCACAAAATGAGTGGGAGAACCGAGCTGCCACTTCCTAACTCCTGCCCAATGTATGAACCATATTAGGCGACACATATTTCCCATCAGATCAACAGATCCAGCAAAAGAAATTACGAAACAAATCCAATTTTGATAAACTCCCATATCTACTGGGTGAAATTCCACCACAGTGTGCCTCACAGCAGCAGAAGATTGGTGCCTGTTGACAAAGAAAAGGGCAACCAGATGGAAAAACAAACAAGACCTTGTAAATACCAACTCCCATATTTATGCTACTTATTTTAACTTGTGTGGCTTTAAACCATTTGTACATTGTTACAATCACTGTATATATGTAATATTGACACTCGTAATGGTCCTTTATTGTTTTGAAACTTCTGTATGTGTAATGTTTACTGTTAATTTCGTTTTGGTTTGTTTCAACTTTTTTGTTATTGCTACCTCATTTGCTTGGCCAATGCTTAACACATGTTCTCCATGCCAATAATTAGCCCCTTGAATGAATTGAATGAATTGAAGAGAGAGAGAGAGAGAGAGAGAAGAAAGAGGAGAGAGGGAGAACGGAGGAGAGAGAGACAGAGAGAGAGAGATGAGAGAGAGAGAGGGAGAGAGAGAAGTAGAGAGAGGAGAGAGAGATGAGAGAGAGAGGACAGGGGAGAGGAAGAAAGAGCGAGAGAGAGAGAGAGAGAGAGAAGAGGGAGAGAGAGAGAGAGGAGAGAGAGAGAGAGCAGAGAGAGAGAGAGAAGAGAGAGAGGAGAGGAGGAGAGAGAGAGGGAGAGAGAGGAGAGAGAGGGAGAGAGAGAGGAGAGAAGAGGAGGAGAGAGAGAGAGAGAGAGAAGAGAGAGAGAAGAAGAGAGAGAGAGAGAGAAGAGGTAGAGAGAGAGAGAGAGAGAGAGAAGAGAGAGAGAGAAAGAGAAAGAGAGAAGACCACTACAGTGAGCAAAGGGAAGAACAATATCTAACTGATCAAGAATGTACAGAGACAGGAAAAAAGAAAGATCTATTAGACATACTGTATCTCTGAAATATCTCTGGCAGACATCCTTTGTCCTAGACCTAAAGAGATATCTCTGAGAGATATCCTTTGTCCTAGACCTAAAGAGATATCTCTCAAATATCTATAGACGTGTTATGTGTTTTAAAGCCTGAGGTAGCCGTCTTGTCTGACAGGTGTTTTAGCCCACACTATAGAAGATGAGAGACATGGTAGAACATATGGAGATAAACAAATAAATAATATAGAAGAAGGTTCTGTCTCATCCCAAACCAAAACTATCATTTCCACAGCAGCTAGAACTAATTAATGACATGTTTGTCAAAGCCTTTTCTCTTCAACACACTCTTCAAAGGAGAAGAGGAGACAACCTTTAAAAAAATTACAGCTCAAGTTTCTCAGTACCTCCACTGTTTCTCAGTGCTCTCCACGTGTCATCCTCAGTGCCTCCACAGTTTCTTCAGTGCCTCCACACTCCAGTCTAGTTTCTCAGTGCCTCCACAGTTTCTCAGTACCTCTCCACAGTTTCTCAGTCCTCCACAGTTTCAGTCTCCACAGTTTTCTCAGTCCTCCACAGTTTCTCAGTGCCTCACACAGTTTCTCAGTACACTCCAACAGTTTCTCAGTACCTCCTTCACAGTTTCTCAGTACCTCCCAGTTTCCATGCTCCACAGTTTTCAGTCCCACATGTTCCCCTCCACAGAGAAACAAGACAGAGAAATGTTTAATGTTCTCAGCAGGGTTTGGGGTCAATTCATTTCATTTCAATCAATCCAGGAAGTAATTAAATTGATCCCATCAGTTAACTTCCCGAATGGACTGAATTTAAATGGCATTGACCTCGACCCTGGTTCTCGCGGGCCTTTTGATGTTCTTGCCTCCATCTAGTGGACCGAGGGTTGACGTAGAAGGCCCAAATACTAAGATGAAGGAGAAATACAGATAATACATCTGTATCTACATCCTTCTGGCTTTCCTCACTGCTGTTTGCTAAACAGTCAGAGCTGAAATAAACCAGACCATACCAGACCATATAACTGGAATGACTATAGCGGACCATATCAACTGGAATGAACTATAGCGGACCATATAAACGGGATTGAAACTAAACCAGACCATATAAACTGGAATGAACTATAGCGGACACCATATAAACGGGATTGAACTAAACCAGACCATATAAACGGGATTGAAACTAAACCAGACCATTACCAGACCATATAAACTGGAATGAACTATAGCGGACCATATAAAACGGGAGTTGAACTAAACCAGACCATATAAACGGGATTGACTAAACCAGACTATATATACTGGATTGAACTAAACCAGACCATATAAACTGGATTGAACTAAACCAGACCATATAAACTGGATTGAAACTAAACCAGACCATATACTGGATTGAACTAAATCCAGACCATACCAGACATTATCAACTGGAATGAACTATACAGACCTATAAACTGGATTGAACTAACGCAGACCATATAAACGGGATTGAACTAAACCAGACCATAATAAACTGGATTGAACAACCAGACCATACCAGACCAAATCATCAACTGGAATGAACTTATACCCAGAACCATAGAAAACTGGATTGAACTAAACCCAGACCATCCGAGACCATATAAACTGGATTGAACTATATACCAGACACTATAAAGCTGGATTTGACTATACCAGGACCATATAAACTGGATTGAACTAAACCGGACCATATAAACTGATTGAACTAATCCAGACCATATAACTTGGAATTGAACTATACACGAGAGCTCGATATAAACTGGATGGAACTAAACCGAGAGCCTATACGGCCAGACCCATCATAAACTGGATTGAACTATTACCAGACCATATAAACTAGGCTTGAACTAAACCAGGGACCCATACAAGACCATATAAAACTGGGCATTGAACTATACCATGATCGCTATTGATACCAGACTAAATGAATTGAACTAGAGGTAATGCGCATGTGTGCCATATGTAAACTGGGATTGAATCTATAGACCTATAAACTGGATGACTCCAGAATATAAACTGGGATTGAACAAACCAGACCATATAAACTGAATAGACTATACCAGCACAATAAACCTAGATTGCAACTATACCAGACCATATAAATGGATTGAACTATACCCAGACCATATAAACTGGATGAAACTAAACCAGACCAATATAAACTGATTGACTAAACCAACCAATAAAGAACTGGAATTGAACTAAACCAGACCATATAAACTGTATTGAAACTATAACCAGACCATATAAACTGGATTAACTAAACCAGACCATATAAACTGGATTTAACTAAACCAGACCAATAAACTGTTGTTTTTTTTTGCCGAGGAGAGAGAATAGAAGAAAAAACTATTTCAGGACCATTAGGATGAGATTAGGTTA
>NW_019945423.1:29584-41654 GCF_002910315.2 Salvelinus sp. IW2-2015
GTAGAACATATGGAGATAAACAAATAAATAATATAGAAGAAGGTCTCGTCTCATCCCAACCAAAACTATCATTTCCACAGCAGCTAGAACTAATTAATGACATGTCTTGTCAAAGCCTTTTCTCTTCAACACACTCTTCAAAGGAGAAGAGGAGGGACAAGCCTTTAAAAAAATTACAGCTCAAGTTTCTCAGTACCTCCACTGTTTCTCAGTACCTCCACAGTTTCTCAGTACCTCCACAGTTTCTCAGTGCCTCCACAGTTTCTCAGTACCTCCACAGAGAAACAAGACAGAGAAATGTTAATGTTCTCAGCAGGGTTTGGGGTCAATTCCATTTCATTTCAATCAATCCAGGAAGTAATTAAATTGATCCCATCAGTTAACTTCCYGAATGGACTGAATTTAAATGGCATTGACCTCGACCCTGGTTCTCGGGGCCTTTTGATGTTCTTGCCTCCATCCTAGTGGACCGAGGGGTTGACGTAGAACGGCCCAAATACTAAGATGAAGGAGAAATACAGATACACTCTGTATCTACATCCTTCTGGCTTTCCTCACTGCTGTTCTGCTAACAGTCAGAGCTGGAAATAAACCAGAMCATACCAGACCATATCAACTGGAATGAACTATAGCGGACCATATCAACTGGAATGAACTATAGCGGACCATATAAACGGGATTGAACTAAACCAGACCATATAAACTGGAATGAACTATAGCGGACCATATAAACGGGATTGAACTAAACCAGACCATATAAACGGGATTGAACTAAACCAGACCATACCAGACCATATCAACTGGAATGAACTATAGCGGACCATATCAACTGGAATGAACTATAGCGGACCATATAAACTGGAATGAACTATACCAGACCATATAAACGGGATTGAACTAAACCAGACCATATAAACGGGATTGAACTAAACCAGACCATATATACTGGATTGAACTAAACCAGACCATATAAACTGAATTGAACAAACCAGACCATAAAAACTGATTGAAACTAAACCAGCCATATAAAACTTGATTGACTAAACCAGACAATATTAAAAAACTGATGAAACTAAACGCAGACCATATAAACTGGAATTGAACTAAAAACCAGACCATACCAGACCAATATTCAACTGGAAATGAAACTAATACAGACCCATATAAACTGGAAATTGAACTAACCAGACCAATATAAACCGGGAAATTGAACAAACCAGACCATATAAACTGGAATTGAAACTAAACCAGACATACCAAGACCATATCAAACTGGAATGAACTATACCAGAACCATAGAAATGGATTTTTTTGGGAAAAAAAAAAGGGGGGAAAAAAACTAACCACCACACGCCACACCAACCCATAACAGACCATATCATGATATACTGCCACCACTATACTATATAGCAGTAAACCCAGACCATTAACTGGATTGAAAACACTAAAACCCAGACCATAACCAGAACTAAATACAAACTGGATTGAAACTTATAAACCAGAAACGAAAAAAACAAATACCCACCTATCATTACACAACCAACATCAACCTTCACACAAAAACAACCAAGAAAAAAAAGAAAAAACCCACCGAACACACACTACCACTAAGTGAATCACGAAAAAAAATAAAAGACACACTCCTAAAAAAAAAAAAAACCCATTACGATAACAAAACGAAAAAAACCACAAACCAACACAAAAATCCATACCTCAAGAACACACCAACAAATAAGGAACTGAATTGAAATCTAAACCAGACCAATATAAACTGGAATTGAACTAAAACACAGACCATATAAAACACTGAATTGGAAACCTAAAACCAGACCCATATAAACTGGATTTACTAAAACCAGAACCATATAAACTGGAATTTAACTAAAACCAAAGACCAATATAAACTTGTTGTTTTTTTTGGCGCGGAGAGGGAGAAATAGAGAAAAAACTAATTTCAGGAACCCATTTAGAAATGAGAAAATTAGCTTAAAGGGGAAAGAGAGAGAGGCGGATACATGACATCCCAACCTTCCAATAAACCAAAACAACAGAAACACAACCGCACTTGCTTGTTCTTGGGCAGCCTCCATTTGACTCCAATCCAGAATCTTAGATAAGCTATTTTTTACCTGAGTCTGAGAAAAGGGTTGTGAGGGCCTGTCAGTTCTTATCAGCCTTCCGCGAACAGAGAGGTGGCAATAGCTTGAGTCATAACACCTTTTATTCCCACACACAGTAAGAGAGAAGAGAAGCAGAGAGAGAGAGAGATGAGAGAGAGAGAGAGAGAGAGAGAGAGAGAAGAGAGAGGAGAGAAGGCAGCGAGAGGAAGAGAGAGAGAGAGAGAGAAGAGAGAGAGAGAGAGAAGAGTGAGTGAGAGTTGTGAGTGAGGAGAGAGAGAGAGAGAGAGAGAAGAGAGAGAGACAGAGAGAGAGACAAGAGAGAGAGAGAGAGAGAGAGAGCGAGAGAGAGAGAGAGAGAGGAGGAGAGAAGAGAGAGAGAGGGAGAGAGGCCAGAGGAGAGTTGAGAGGAGAGAGAAAGAGAGAGAGAGAGAGGAGAGAGGGGAGAGACTATCCACACTGATTGTCAGATCAAGTGGGACTCAGACTAGTGGGACTCAGATCTAGTGGGGAACTCAGATCTAAGTAGGGAACTTCCAGAATCTAAGTGGGGACTCAGATCTAGTGAATGCTTGCTTTTCATCAGACTGTGTATTGAAACAATACGATTGGCTTGTTGTATAATTACTTTTTTCTGCCTCTAGTCATTCCCCTGGACAGAGGTATTATGTTTTACTGATGGACAGGATAGGTGTGGTGTCTGTATTTCCAAAGACCAACAAAACAACCCCTGAGGCTGTTCTGCTTCCGTTAAGAATGATGCAGTGATACAAACTAATACCTACAGGTACTAATTCCTTGGGCTTAATACCAGGGAAGGACTTCTGAGAAAACGGCTTTCCAACTTTTTTCAAGACCGGGGGTTGGATGTTGACGAAGGGGGTAAGGGGTGGTTGGGGGCGGGGGGGGGAGGGAGGGAACTCACGTTCCACACTCGTTAGCCTGGTAAGTGGGTCGCTGGTTTCCATGGAATCTGGTTGAAAATCCCGGGGCAACACTGGTCACATGACGTTTCCAACCAAAGTGTTGTGTTGGCAGTCACACTGAAGCCTTTACAGAGAGGGAGGAGAGAACGAAGACACCACAATGAGTATCGTCTATTCAAGATCAACCAAAACAGGAGATCAACAACGCAGGAGATCCAACCAACCAGGAGAATCAACAACCAGGAGATCAAACAAACAGGAGAATTCAACAAACCAGGAGAATCACAACCAAGAGATCAACAAACCCAGGAGATTCAAACAACCAGGAGATCAACAACCAAGAGATCAAACAACAACAAGGAGATCAACAACAAGGAAGATCAACAAACAGGAATCAACAACCCAGGAGATCAAAAACCAAAGTAGATCAACAAACAGGAGATCAACAACCAGGTAGATCAAAACAAACAGGAAGATCAAGACCCAGGAAGATCAACGACCAGGAGATCAACAAACCAGGAGATCAAACAACTGAGGAGATCAACCAACCAAGGAAGCTCAACAAAACAGGAGATGTCACCAACCAGGAAGATCAAACGAAACTCAGGAAGATCAACAACCCAGAGATTCAACAAACAGGAAGATCCAACGACTGCAAGAAGATCAACAACCAGGAAAATCAACCAAACAGGAAGAAATCACATCCAGGAGAATTCAACGACCAGAAGAATCACAAACCAGGGAGAATCAACAAAAACCAAGAATCAATAAACCAGGGAGATCAACACCAGGAAGATCACAACAGGAGATTAACAACCAGGAAATCAACAACCAAGGAGATCAACCAACCAGGAGAATCAACGACCAAGGAAGATCAAACAACCAGGAGATCAAACAACGTGGAGATCAAACAACCAGGAGGCTCAAACAAACAGGAAGATCAACACCAGGAGATCAAAGCAACAGGAGCCACTTCAAACAACCAGGGAGATCAACAAACAGGAGATCAAACGACCAAGAGATCAACAACTCAGGAATCCAACAAACAGGAGTCAAACAACCAAGAGATCAACAACCAGGAGATCAACAACGAGGAAGATAAACAAACAGGAGAATCAACGACCAGGAGACTCAACACAACCAAGGAGATCAACAACCAGGAGATCAACAACCAAGGAATCAACAACCAGGAGATCAAACAACCAGGAGAATTCAACAACGAGGAGATTCAACAACCAGGAGAATCAACGACCAGGAGATCAACGACAAGGAGATCATACAAACCAGGAGATCACAACCAGGAAAATCAACAACCAGGAGATCAACAACCAAAGGAGATCACAACCAGGAAGAATCAACAACCGGAGATCAACAAACGTGGAGATCAACAAACCAGGAAGCTCAACAAACCAGGAGATCAAACAACCCAGGAGATCAACAACAGGGATCAACAACCAGGAGATCAAACAAAACCAGGAGATCAACGACCAAGAGATCAACAAACCAGGAATCAACAAACAGGAAGATCAACAACCAAGAGATCAACAACCAGGAGATTCAACAAACGAGGAGATCAACAAACAGGAGATCAACGACCAGGAGATCAAACAAACCCGGAGATCCAACAACCAGGGAGATCAACAACCCAGGAAATCAACAACCAGGAGATCAACAACCAGGAGATCAACACGAGGAGATCAAACAACAGGAGAATCAACGACCAAGGAAGATCAACGACCAGGAGATCACAAACCAGGAAGATCAACAACCAGGAAATTCACAACCAGGAGATCAACAACGCAGGGAGATCAAACAACCAGGAGATCAAAACCAAGGAGATCAACAACGTGGAGATCAACAAAACAGGAGCTCAACAAACAGGAGATCAACAACCAGGAGATTCAAACAAACCAGGAGATCAACAACGGCAGGAAGATCAACAAACAGGAGATCAACGACCAAGAGATCAACGAAAACAGGAAATCAACAAACAGGAAGATCAACAACCAAGAGATCAACAACCAGGAGATTCACAACGAGGAGATCAAACAAACAGGAGATAAAACCAAGGAGATCAACAAACCAGGAGATCAACAACCAGGCAGATCACAACCAGGAGATCAACAACCAAGATAAAACCAGGAGATCAACAACACATCAACGCGGAGATCAAACAACAGGAGATCAACAACCAAGAGAAATCAAACAACCAGGAGATCAACGGAGGATCATAACCAGGAGATCAACGACAGGAGATTCCAACAACCAGGAGAATCAACACAGGAAGATCAACAAACCAGAGATCAACAACGCAGAGATTTCAACACGACAGGAGATCAACAACAAGGATCAACAACAGGATAGATCAACACCAAGATCCAGGAGATCACACCAGTCAGCACGACCAGGGAGATCAACAACCAGGAGATCAACAAACAGGAGATCACACAACAGGAGATCAACAAACGAGGAATCAACAAACAGGAGATCAACAGACCAGGAGACAACGACCAAGAGATCAACAACCAGGAGATACAGGAAACAACAAACCAGGATCGAATCAAACAGGAGATCAACAAACCAGGAGATCAACAAACAGGAGATCAACCAAACCAGGAAATCAAGCAAACCGAGATGCACGAGGGATCAAACAAACCAGGGAGATTCAACGACCAGAGAAGATTCAACACAACCGGAGATCAACAACCGGAGACCGACAGAGTCAACAATCCAGGAATCAACAAACAGGAATCAACAACCAGGAGATCAACAACCAGGAGATCAACAGAGATCCACAGAGATCCAAGAAGGAGATCAACACGAAAAGAGTCAACAACAGGAGAATCAAACAACAGGAGATGTCAAACACCAAGAGATCAACAACCAGGAAATAACAAACAGGAGAAACAAACCAGGGATCAACAACCAAGGAGAAACAAACCAGACCATGAGTCAACGACCATGGAGATCAAACACCAGGGAGATCAACAACCCCAGGAAATACAACCAGATCAAACGAGGAGATTCAAACACCAGGAGATCAACAACAGAGCAACAACGAGAACACGGAATCAAACAACCAGGAGAAGTCAAAACAAGATCAACAACGGATGATCAACAAAGAGACACACGGGAAATCAACAACCAGACAAGAGGAGATCAACAAAGGAGTCCAAGACAGAGATCAACGACCAGCCGAGCAAAGAAGATCAACAACCACGGAGATCAACGACCAGAGATCAACACCGAAATCAACAAACCAGGAGATCAAAACGAGATCAGGTTAACAAACAGATCAAGAGATCATATGTTCTAACACAGGACAAATGTTTAAAACATAGACTTCCGTGTAATCATGCTCTCACTTCCTGTCTGTAGCGCTCTTTCTGACGTTGTGTGTGTGTGTATGTATGTGTGTGTATGCATGTGGTGTGTGTGTTGTTGTGTGCTTGTGTGTGTGTGTGTGTGTGTGTGTGGCTGTGTGTGTGTGTGTGTGTGTGGGTTCTCCAGCCTCTGACAGCTTCTTGAGAAGGAAGGCCTATTTTTTACTAACACTTCTGATCAGTACATTGTTACCAACCCAACATACCACTAAACACTAGGCTATACTACACTAGCTAATACTAACACGGGCTAATGCTAACAAAGGCTAATACAACACTAAGCTAATACTAAACGAGGCTAATGCTAACAATAGGCTAACCTAACATAAGCGCTATACTAAACACGAGGCTAATGCTAACAATAGGCTAATACTAACACTAAGCTAATACTAACACGAGGCTAATGCCTAAAACAATAGGCTAATACTAACACGAGGCTAATGCTAACCACTAGGCTAACACTAACACGAGGCTAACAACTACACTGCAACACTAACACTAAAGCTAAATACTAACAACGAGGCTAAACTTAACACTAGACTAATACTAACACTGGCTAATGCTAAAACACTAGGCTAATACTAACACGAGGCTAATACTAACACTAGACTAATACTAACACTAGGCTAATACTACACACTAGGCTAATAGTACACACTAGGCTAATACTAACACAGGCTAATATTAACAGCTAGCACTATACTAAACACTAGGCTAACTACTAACACTAGGCTAATAGTAACACTAGGCTAATACTAACACGAGGCTAATACTAACACTAGACTAATACTAACACTAGGCTAATACTAACACGAGGCTAATACTAACACTAGACTAATACTAACAAATTAGGAATACTAAACAACGAGGCTAATACTAACACTAGACTAAATACTAACACACTAAGCTAATACTAACACTAGGCTAAATGCTAACACTAGACTAATACTAACACTAGACCTAATACTAACACTAGGCTAATGCTAACACTAGGCTAATACTAACAACTAGCTATCACTAACACTAGACTAACACTAACACTAGGCTAATACTAAACACTAGACAAATTTACATTTACATTTAAGTCATTTAGCAGACGCTCTTATCCAGAGCGACTTACTAACACTAGACTAATTACTAACACTAGGCTAATGCTAACACTATGCTAATACTAACACTAGGCCTAATACTAAACACTAAGGGCTAATACTAACAACTAGGCCTAATGCGCTAAACAGGCTAAAAACTAACACTAGCTAATAGTAACACTAGGCTAACACTAACTAGGGCTTAATAATAACACTAGGCTAATAAACCTAACACTAGGCTAATACTAAACTAGGCCTAATGCTAACCACTAGGCTAATACTAACAAATAGGCTAATACTAACACCCAGGCTAACTAACACAAAGCTAGCTAATGCTAACCCTAGGCTAATTGGCTAACACTAGCTAATGCTAACACTAGGCTAATACTAAACACTAGGCTATCACTAACACTAGACTAACACTAACACTAGGCTAATACTACACTAGACATTTACATTTACATTTTAAGTCATTTAGCAGACGCTCTTATCCAGAGCGACTTACTAACACTAGACTAATACTAACACTAGGCCTAATGCTAACACTAATGCTAATACTAACAACAGGCTAATACTAACACTAGGCTAATGCTAACACTAGGCTAATACTATCACTAGGCTAATGCTAACAGTAGGCTAATACTAACACTAGGCTAATGCTAACACTAGGCTAATGCTAACACTAGGCTAATACTAACACGAGGCTAATACTAACACTAGACTAATACTAACACTAGACTAATACTAATACAAGGCTAATACTAACACTAGGCTAATAGTAACACTAGGCTAATACAAACACTATGCTAACACTAACACTAGGCTAATGCTAACACTAGGCTAACACTAACACTAGACTAATACTAACACTAGGCTAATACAAACACTATGCTAACACTAACACTAGGCTAATGCTAACACTAGGCTAATACTAACACGAGGCTATATCTTGGGCTGAACCTTGAGCTCCAGTTAAAACTCCTCTTCCTCCTTCAACTTTCTTTTGTGCCAACAGAGAAAACTTAGCCCACCCGCTCAGTTATAAACCCAGAGAGAACGCAGATCTATCAGTGAAAGAGTTAATTCCTCTACAGTCCCAGAACTTCACCCTGCTTCTCCCAGGCACATAATCCCATTTAACAACCTGCAGTTTACACAGTGTGGCCAAAACAGACCATTAATCTGGTCGTTCAAGGATAAAAGCATGTAGAACCATATACAGAGTTATTTCAAACATCACAGGCCCGCTGCTGGTGTAAAGACTTATAACCTTAAAATCTCTGAAGGATTGGCCCCCTTTTTTTTCTTCAATTTCCTCCTAAAATGACATACCCAAATCTAACCGCCTGTAGCTCAGGCACTGAAGCAAGGATATGCATATTCTTGGTACCATTTGAAAGGAAACACTTTGAAGTGTATGGAAATGTGAAAGGAATGTAGAAGAATATAACACAATAGATCTGGTAAAGGAAAATACAAAGAAAAAAACAACCGTTCSTTTGTATTTTTTTTWAATGTTTGAAATGCAAGAGAAAGGCCATAATGTATTATTCCAGCCCAGGTGCAATTTAGACTTTGGCCACTAGATGGCATCAGTGTRTGTGCAAAGTTTTAGACTGATCCAATCAACCATTCCATTTCTGTTCAAAATGTTGTATCAAGATTGCCCAAGTGTGCCCTATTTGCTTATTAATAACTTTTCATGTTTAAAATTGTGCACTCTCCTCAAACAATAGCATGGTATTCTTTCACTGTAATAGCTAATGTAAATTAGAGAGGGCAGTTAGATTAACAAGAAATGTAAGCTTTCTGACAATATCAGATATGTCTATGTTCTGGGAAATGTTCTTGTTACTTACAACCTCATGCTAATCACATTAGCCTACGTTAGCTCAACCGTCCCGTGGAAGGGACACCGATCCCAAAGAAGTTTTAACTTTAATAAGGGTTGTAAACCAAAGGTCAGGAGGTTCGCTGATACAATATTCTGAAGACATACTCTGATTCCGATGGCTTTGGAGTGGTCAGGATGTGTTGCAAAACGCCAACGGGAAATAGAATGTTGATTTTCTAAGAGTTCTTTTTTTTTTTTAGAAGCTTGTTAGATTCATTCCCATCAGGTGGAATGCAGTGCAGTGTCCATCACAGATAAAATACCACAGCGTGGTCTTTTCCTGCTTCCCTCTTTCTTTATCAGATACACGTACGATCCGTTTAGTTCAACTTAAAATGTACAGAGTATTTCGTCCACACGGACAGCTTGAATAACACACATCGTTACATGACTTCATCCTCTCTGTGAGGGCCTATACTTCAGGTGCTATCAGGCCGGTCTGCATTACAAGTTGTGGGTGTTGCTATTTCAGACATTAAGGAGTGATGTCATCTAAGGACAGCTGTTCCTGCACTCCACAGCCTACAGTATCACCTGCCAAAGCTGTAATCAATATATATATATTATACAGTTACCAGATCTGGAGCCTACCATTAAAGAGCTGCTCTATAAACATAAAACACCGTATCTAGGATTAAGAAATTCACCACTGTGAGTTTTTATACAGTAGGCCTTTCAGTAAGAAAGCTCTGACTCCAGAAAGCGGATTTGGATGAGATGACACCAGTCTTGAAAGACTAACCAATGGGCAAAGCCTAGCTATTCATTCTAGATCTATGCTTCGCTTTATCCCTTTGTGAAACTATAGTCCTTGAGAGTTGAGAACCAAGGCTGTGTGTGTGTGTGTGTTGTGTGTGCTTGTGTGTGTGTGTGTGTGTGTGTGTTTGTGTGTGTGTGTGTGTGTGTGTGTGTGTGTGTGTGTTGTGTGTGTGTGTGTGTGTGTGTGTGTGGTGTCGGCTTGTGTGTCTCAGAAATAAATGACATACCAAAGCAAAGCCCATTGTACAGATCCATAGTTACACCAAAGGGCCTTTAAATAACTGTTTAAAAATAAGGACGTGGTGTTTAACGACATGATGGATTTCTCATTTACACAGAGGCAATTTTTTCCATTAAGATAATGGCTTTTAATGAGTCACAAAATGAAATGTTTCTTTCCTCTAAAGAGAAGCAAACCCTAATGCAACTCTTTTTCCCTGGCAACCACCACTAACAAGAAATATGTGTGGACATGCGGCAGTGATAAGAAGTGATTTCTCTAGAGGGGTGGACTGCGGTGATAGCAGAAGTGATTCTCTAGAGGGTGACTGCGGCTGACAAGCAGAAGTGATTCTCTTAGAGGGTGGACTGCGGCTGAATAGCAAAAGTGATTCTCTAGAGGGTGGACTGCGGTTGATAGCAGAAGTGATTCTTAGAGGGTGGACTGCGGCTGATAGCAGAAGTGATTCTCTAGAGGTGGACCTGCGGCTGACAGCAGAAGTGTTCTCTAGAGGGTGGACTGCGGCTGACAGCAGAAGTGATTCTCTAGAGGGTGGACTGCGGCTTGATAGCAGAAGTGATTCTCTAGAGGGTGGACTGCGCTGACAGCAGAAGTGATTCTCTAGAGGGTGGACTGCGGCTGACAGCAGAAGTGATTCTCTAGAGGGGATGCGTTGACAGACAGAAGTGATTCTCTAGAGGGTGGACTGCGGTGAAAGAAGAAGTGATTTCTAGAGGGTGGACTGCGGCTGACCGCAGAAGTGATTCTCAAGGTGGGACTGCGTGAAGCAGAAGTGATTCTCTAGAGGTGGACTGCGGCTGATAGCAGAAGTGATTCTCTAGAGGGTGGACTGCGGTTGATAGCAAGAAGTGATTCTCTAGAGGGTGGACTGCGGCTGACAGCAGAAGTTGATTCTCTAGAGGGTGGACTGGCGCTGACAGCAGAAGTGATTCTCTAGAGGGTGGACTGCGGCTGACAGCAGAAGTGATTCTCTAGAGGGTGGACTGCGGCTGATAGCAGAAGTGATTCTCTAGAGGGTGGACTGCGGCTGATAGCAGAAGTGATTCTCTAAAGGGTGGACTGCGGCTGATAGCAGAAGTGATTCTCTAGAGGGTGGACTGCGGCTGAAGCAGAAGTGATTCTCTAGAGGGTGGACTGCGGCTGATAGCAGAAGTGATTCTCTAGAGGGTGGACTGCGGCTGAATAAGCAGAAGTGATTCTCTAGAGGGTGGACTGCGGCTGACTAGAGAAGTGATTTCTCTAGGGGTGGACTGCGGGCTGAAGCAGAAGTGATTCTCTAGAGGGTGGACGGCGGTTGATAGCAGAAGTGATTCCTCTAGAGGGGTGGACTGCGGCTGACAGCAGAAGTGATTCTCTACGAGGGTGGTACTGCGGTCTGATAGCAGAAGTGATTCTCTAGAGGGTGGACTGCGGCTGATAGCAAAGTGATTCTCTAGAGGGTGGACTGCGGTTGAATAGCAGAAGTGATTCTCTAGAGGTGGACTGCGGCTGACAGCAGAAGTTGATTCTCTAGAGGGTGGACTGCGGCTTGAAGCAGAAGTGATTCTCTAGAGGTGGACTGCGGCTGACAGCAGAAGTGTTCTCTCTAGAGGGTGGACTGCGGTTGAGTAGCAGAAGTGATTTCTCTAGAGGGTGGACCTGCGGCTGATAGCAGAAAGTGAT
>NW_019945423.1:41679-45788 GCF_002910315.2 Salvelinus sp. IW2-2015
CGCGAGAGATCTTTTTGTAGCTCTTTGTCCATTCGCATGATTCTTTGTTTTGTCGCGTGGTTTCGTTTTCATAATGTCGTCTCAGATTATAACTCTTCAGTACGCCGACACCTTTCTCCACACAGAAGACACACAGGTTTTCCAGCTACCTCCGTGAACATATACTCGCACTCCCACTTTTTGAAACCCCCGGTTCTCAGTGTCCACCTTCCGTTTGCCATTTTGAATGGTATTAAGAGTTAATTTTACTGTGATGCTGACGACTGCTGTGCAATAAATATTGAATGAATGCAGCCCTACTGCTCGTGCGTCACCGTTGCATTGTGGGAAATGTAGTATTGTGCCTGTAAAAGATCTGCGGGCTGCCGGCTTGCTGCGTCTGCGGGCCGGTTCTAATAATAAATCAAGATCATCCCAGGGGCCGTAAAAAACTTCTCGCGGCCGATGTGGCCCGCGGGCCTGTGAACTCTGACATATGTGCTCTAGAGGGTGGACTGCGGCTGACAGCAAAAGTGCTTCTCTAGAGGGTGGACTGCGGTTGATAGGCAGAAGTGATTCTCTAGAGGTGGACTGGCGCTGATAGGAGGAATGTATTCCTGAGGGTGGACTGCGGCTGACAGCAAGAAGTGCATCTGCCTAGAGGGTGGACTGCGGCTAAGCAGAAGTGATTCTCTAGAGGTGGACTGCGGTTGATAGCAGAAGTGATTCTCTAGAGGGTGGACCGCGGCTGATAAGCAAAGTGATTTCTCTAGAGGGTGGACGCGTGATAGCAGAGTGCTTCTAGAGGTGACTGCGGCTAGCAGAATGATTCTCTAGAGGGTGGACTGCGGCTGATAGCAGAAGTGATTCTCCAGAGGGTGGACTGCGCTGACAAGCAGAAGTGATTCTCTCAGAGGGTGGACTGCGGCTGACAGCAAGAGTGATCCTTCAGAGGTGGCACTGCGGCTGATAGCAAAGTGATTCTCTAAGAGGGTGACTGCGCCGACAGCAGAAGTGATTCTCTAGAGGGTGGACTGGGCTGACAGCAGAAGTGATTCTCTAGAGGGTGGACTGCGGCTGGATAGCAGAAGTGATTCCTAGAGGGTGGACTGCGGCTGTACAGCAAGAAGTGATTCTCTAGAGGGTGGACTGCGGCTGACAGCAGAAGTGATTCTCTAGAGGGTGGACTGCGGCTGCATGAGCAAGAAGTGATTCTCTAGAGGGTGGACTGCGGCTGATAGCAGAAGTGATTCTCTAGAGGGTGGACTGCGGCTGATAGCAGAAGTGATTCTCTAGAGGTGGACTGCGGCTGATAGCAGAAGTGATTCTCTAGAGGGTGGACTGCGCTGATAGCAGAAGTGATTCTCTAGAGGTGGACGCGGCTGATAGCGAAGTGATTCTCTAGAGGGTGGACCTGCGCTGATAGCAGAAGTGATTCTCTAGAGGGTGGACTGCGGCTGATAGGCAGAAGTGATCCTAGAGGTTGACTGCGGCTGATAGCAGAAGTGATTCTCTGGAGGGTGGACTGCGGCTGATAGCAGAAGTGATTTCTCTAGAGGTGGACTGCGGCTGATAGCAGAAGTGATTCTCTAGAGGGTGGACTGCGAGGCTGATAGCAGAAGTGATTCTCTAGAGGGTGGACTGCGGCTGATAGCAGAAGGATTCTCTAGGAGGTGGACTGCGGCTGACAGCAAGAAGTGATTCTCTAGAGGGTGGACTGCGGCTGATAGCAGAAGTGATTCTCTAGAGGGTGGACTGCGGCTGATAGCAGAAGGTGATCTCTAGAGGGTGATCTGCGTTGATAGCAGAAAAGATTCTCTAGAGGTGGACTGCGGCTGATAGCAGAAGTTGATTCTCTAGAGGGTGGACTGCGCTGATAGCAGAAGTGATCTCTAGAGGGTGGACTGCGGCTGATAGCAGATATGATTATTCTCTAGAGGGTGGACTGCGGCTGAAAGCAGAAGTGATTCTCTAGAGGGGATCGCGGCTGACAGCAGAAGTGATTCTCTAGAGGGTGGACTGCGGCTGATAGCAGAAGTGATTCTCTAGAGGGTGGACTGCGGCTGACAGCACAAGTAATTCTCTAGAGGGTGGACATGTTGAAAAGTAATCTTAGGTTGCGTCATGAATGGCACCTTATTTCCTAGTGCCCTACTTTTAACCAGGGCCTGGTCAAAACAAGTGCACTAAATAGGGAATAGGGTGCACTAAATAGGGAATAGGGTGCCTTACACTAACAATCTCCCTCATCTCTTTAACATCTGTCTACTCTCTACAGGAATACCTATGGATCTAGTCGACTGGGCGTACTTATGGAGAAATAACACACACACACACACGCACGCACGCACGCACGCACACACACACACACACACACACAGACTGGCCACATCTGCTTGTGGGTGTGTAATCAGGTCCGGTGGGTGTAGAAATATTTCACACCGCGAGTAGGAGAGGTATTCAGGCGTGACCAGGGAATAGCGAGCGCTCCGACACATTGTTATAGATTCATAGTCTCAAATGGCACCCTATTCCCTACATAGTGCACTACTTTAGACCAGAGCCCTATGGAACCCTATTCCCTACATAGTGCACTACTTTTGACCAGAACCCTATGGCACCCTATTCCCGACATAGTGCACTACTTTTGACCTGAGCCCAGTGTACTACAAAAGGGGGGTAGGGTGACATTTGAAACACATACAGACTCATATTCCTATATCTGGACCGTTTACAGGGGTTGGAATGTTAAGAATGGTGACAGGCAGAGTAACAAACCATTTGTCAGTTTTAAAATGTTGAAAACCCCAACGTTAGGGTTAAGTGGTTTTATTAAGCTTTTTACTGTTAGATAAACAGAAACGTGAAAAATCCAAACAAATTCCTGCTATCTTAAACAAACCACCTGTCGGGACTCACGGCTATGTCTGGTTCTTGTCTGATATACTGACGTACAAGCCTATCATGAACATTAGTGTGTGTGTGTGTGTGTGTGTGTTGTGTTGTGTGTGTGTGTGTGTGTGTGTGTGTGGTGTGTGTGTGTGTGTGTGTGTGTGTGTGTGTGTGTGTGTGTGTGTGTGTGTGTGTGTGTCGTGTTCGTGTGTGTGTGTGTGTAAAACACGAGGCATACACCACCTCAAGCCTCCATAGGAACTTAGATTTGAATTGTTCCTCCTCAGCTGTCCATCTCTGTCTTATTTTACTGCAAAATCACCCATCTTTAAGAATTATCTATCTAACTTTTCTGTGAAGCTTCTCTCCTTCCTCCTTCCTCCTTCCTCCTTCCTCTCCCTCCTTCCTCCTTATCTTCCTTCCTCTCTCCCTTCCTCCTTCCTCTCCTCCCTCCTCTCTCCTTCCTCCTTCTTCCTCTACTCCTTCCTCTTCTCTCCCTTTCCTCCTTCCTCTCCTCTCCTCTTCTCTCCTTCCTCTTCTCCTCTCTCTTCCTGCTCCTCTCTCTCCTCTTTCCTACCTTCCTCTTTCTCTCCTTCCTCCTTCTGTTTCCTTCCTTCCTACCTTTGTCCTCTCCTCTTTCCTCCTTACTCCTTCCTCTTCTCTCCTTCCTGCCTTCTCTCCTTCCTCTTCCCTCCTTCCTCCTTATCTCCTTCCTCTTCTCTCTTCCTTCCTTCCTCCTCCTCCTTCTGTCCTCCCTCCTTCCTCCTTACTCCTTCCCTTTCTCTCCTTCCTTCCTTCTCTCCTTCCCTCTTCCCTCCTTCCTCTTCCTCCCTTCCTCTTTGCTCCCTTCCTCCTCCTCCTCCTCCTCCTCCTCCTCCCCTCCTTCCTCCCTCCTTCCTCTTCCTCCTTCCTCTCCTCACTTCCTTCCTCCTTCCTCCCTTCCTTCTTTCCCCTTCTCTACTCCTTCCTCCTTCTCTCCTTTCCTCCTTCTCTCCTTCCCTCCCTTCCTCCTTCTCTTTCCTCCTCCTCCTTCTCCTCCCTCCTTCCTCTTCTCTCCTTCCTCCTTCTCTCCTCCCTCCTTCCTCCTTCTCTCTTCCTCTTCTCTCCTTCCTCCTTCTCTCCTTCCTTTCTCTCCTCTCCTCCTTCCTCCTTCCTCTTCTCTCCTTCCTCCTTCTCTCTTCTCCTCCTCCCCTTCCTCTTTCCCTTCTCTTCCTCCTTCCTGCCTTCTCTCCCCCTCT
>NW_019945423.1:47492-53046 GCF_002910315.2 Salvelinus sp. IW2-2015
TTTCTTGGGCGCCCTGAAGGCTTCTTCACAACAATTGAACCGCTCTCCTTGAAGTTCTTGATGATCCGATAAATCGTTGATTTAGGCGCAATCTTACTGGTAGCAATATCCTTGCCTGTGAAGCCCTTTTTGTGCAAAGCAATGATAACGGCACGTGTTTCCTTGCAGGTAACCATGGTTGACAGAGGAAGAACAATGATTCCAAGCACCACCCTCCTTTTGAAGCTTCCAGTCTGTTATTCAAACTCAATCAGCATGACAGAGGGACACACACACACACACACACACTGTAACACTCACACACAGAAGCTGTAACACTCAAACACAACGACACACAGACACACAGACGCTGTAATATGCACACATGCTGTATGTACACACACACACATACACACACCACTGTACCTCTCCATTCTCCAGGGGTACGATGCGGGAGTATTCAGTGGTACAGATGACGTCGTTGTCAGAGTTGATCCGCTCAATGCTTCGCTGTCCGAAGCGCTCAATGCAGTCTCTCTTAGAAGCTGTTAAAACACACACACACACAAATACACATAAATACACATACACACATAAATACAAAAATACACAAACACACATAAATACACAAACACACATTAATACACAAACACTGACTGGTTTTCTGATCCATGCTTCTACTTTTTGTTTTAAGGTATCTGTGAAAAACAGAAGCATATCTGTATTCCCAGATGTGAAATCCATAGATTAGGGCCTAATTAATTTATTTACATTGACTGATTTCCTTATATGAACTGTAACTCAGTAAAAACTATGAAATTGTCACATTTTGTGCTTAGATTTTTGTTCAGCATAGTTTACTTAACTAAAATTACTTTGAAAGTGTAGTTCACTACACCTTCTTCCTGATAAATTATCATATCTAAATCTGAGATGTTATAGACTACAAATTGCAAGAACAGTTCACTCTGGAGTCAGATGTTAACAGAATGTGTAATTTAGCCTATTACACATAAAAACAGTTTGAAGTGAGAATCAGGCAGGTCTGGGGCGCAAACAGAAAGGACAATCAGGCAGGTCTGAGGCCCAAACAGAAAGGACATTCAGGCAGGTCAAAGGCCCAAACAGAAAGGACAACCAGGCAGGTCTGAGGCCCAAACAGAAAAGACAACCAGGCAGGTCTGAGGCCCAAACAGAAAGGACAACCAGGCAGGTCTGGGGCCCAAACAGAAAGGACATTCAGGCAGGTCTGAGGCCCAAACAGAAAGGACAACCAGGCAGGTCTGAGGCCCAAACAGAAAGGACAACCGGCGGTCTGAGGACCAGCCAGGCGGTCTCTGCACGCCCAGAAAGGCCACCACCAGGCAGTCTGGGCCAACAGAGGACAACCCAGGCATGGTCTTGGGCCCAAAGAAGGACCATTCACGGCGGTCTGAGGCCAGAGGACAACAGGCGGTCTGGAAGCCCGGGCTATCAGGTTATTTATCCATATTTGTATTTTTCTTTCTTTCAGAAGAACCCGTGTGTGTAGTTCCAGTTTCCGCAAAAGAGTATGACTACCTTGCCAAAATATTACCAAAGTCTGGAATTTAGTTCAACTACAACAACCGAGCTCAGCAAGATGTATGAAATGATTTGCTGGAACTATCAGTGCATGTATTCACTAACTCCCACAAACTGATTAGTAAATGGCAATTATAGCATGTAATTCACTACTCTCATCATGATTAGTTAATGGATTACAGCGTACGTTACAGGTGAGACACACTGACTAGTAAATGGCATCAAGCGACGCTCTACAGGTGACACTGACTATGTAAATGGCATCAACAGCGTGCGTCTTACAGGTGAGAGACAACTGACTAGTAAATGGCATCACAGGAGAACGGAGCGTCTCAGGTGAGCATGTACTAGTATGGTCACCGGTACGTCTACAGGTGAGACACTCGACTAGTAATGGCCATTACACGCGAGCGTCTAAACCAGGTGAGACACACTCTCGCTCGGGGGCGGGTGTGACTAGTAATATGGGCATCAAGCAGGCGTACGTCTACAGGTGAGACACTGACTAGTAAATGGCCATCAACAGCGAGCGTCTACAGAGTGAGACACTGACTAGTAAATGGCATCACAGCGTAACGTCTACAGGTGAGACACTGCTAAGTAAATGGCATCAACAGCGGGCGTCTACAGGTGAGACACTGACTAGTAAATGGCATCACAGCGAGCCGTCTACAGGTGAGACACTGAACTAGTAAAATGGCATACAGCGTGCGTCTAACAGGTGAGACACGACTAGTAATGACAAATCAGCAGCGCGTCTACAGAGTGAGGACACTACTAGTAAATGGCATCAACAGCGTGCGTTCTACAGGTGAGACACTGACTAAAGCTAAATGGCATTACAGCGTAGCGTCTACAGGATGAGAACTCGACTAGTAAGATGATAATATAGCGTACGTCTACAGGTGAGACACTGACTATAATGGCATCACAGCGAGCGCTAACAGGTTGAAGACACTGACTAGTAAATGATATTATAGCGTACGTCTACAGCTGACGACACTGACTAGTAAATGGCATCAACAGCGAGCGTCACAGGTGAGAACACTGACTAGTAAATCGACATCACAGCGAGCGTCTACAGGTGAGACCACATGAAGTAATGATAATTATAGCGGTACGTCTACAGGTGAGACACTGACTAGTATAATGGCATCACCGCGCTACGTCTCAGGTGAGAAATGACTATAAATGGCATCACATTGCGTACGTCTACAGGGCTGAGAACTGACTAGTAAATGGCAATCACAGCGAGCCGTCTACAGGTGAAACACTGACTAGTAATGGCATCCACAGCGAGCGTCTTACCAGGTGAGACACTGACTAGTAAATGGGCATTAGTCTAGCGTACGTCTACAGGTGAGACATGATGTATGGATCACAGGAGCGTCTACAGGTGAGACAACTGACTAGTAAATGGATACAGCGAGCATCTTACAGGTGAGACCACTGACTAGTAATGGCATCACGCGAGCGTCTTAACAGGTGAGACACTGACTAGTAATGGCATCAAGCGAGCGTCTACAGGTAAACACTGACTATAATCTGGCATCAATCAAGCGAGCGTCTACAGGTGAGACAACTGACTCAGTCAAATGGCATCCAGCGAGCGTCTACAGGTGAGAAACTGACTAGTAAATGGCATGCACAGCGGCGTCTCCAGCGTTGAGACAACTGACTAGTATGGCAGGCATCACAGGAGCGTCTACAGGTAAGACACTGACTAGTAATGGCATCACAGCGAGCGTCTACAGGTGAACATGACTCAGTAATGGCATTACAGCGAAGCGTCTACAAGGTGAGACACTGACTAGTAATGGCATCACAGCGAGCGTCTACAGGTGAGACACTGACTAGTAAATGGCATCACAGCGAGCGTTCACAAGGTGAGAACAACTGATAGTAAATGGCAATACAGTGAAAGCGTCTAACAGGTGAGACAACTGACTAGTAAATGGGCATTACAGCGTGCGTCTACCAGGTGAGACACTGACTAGTAAATGGCATCACAAGGCGTACGACAGGTGAAGACACATGACTAGTATGGCATCAAAGCGAAGCGTCTACGAGGTGAGACACTGACTAGTAATGGCTCACAGGAGCGTCTACAGGTGAGAAGACACTGACTAGTAATGGCATTATAAGCGTACGTCTACAGGTGAGACACTGACTAGTAATATTTTGGCATCTAACGCGGCGTTACAGGTGGGACACTGACCTAGTAATGGCATCACAGCGAGCGTCTACAGGTTGAGAGACACTGAACTAGTAAATGGCATCAAGCGAGCGTCCTACAGGTGAGACACTGACTAGTAAATGGCATCAACAGCGAGCGTCTACGGTCAAAGAACTGACTAGTAATGGCATCCAGCGAGCGTATACAGGTGAGAACTGACTAGTAAATGGCATCACAGCGAGCGTCTACAGGTGAGACACTGACTAGTAAATGGCAATATTGCGTACGTCTAACAGGTGAAGACAACTGACTAGTAAAATGGCAATTACAGGCGAGCGTCTACAGGGAGACACTGATAGTAAAATGGCATCACATGCGAGCGTCTACAGGTGAGACACTGACTAATAAATGGCATCACAGCGTGCGCTACAGGTGAGACACTGACTAGTAAATGGCATCACAAGCGTGCGTCTACAGGTGAGACACTGACTAGTAAATGGCATCACAGCGTAACGTCTACAGGTGAGACCTGACTAAGTAAATGGGATTACAAGCGAGCGTCTACAGGTGAGACACTGATAGTGAAAATGGCATTACAGAGCGTACGTCTACAGGTGAGACACTGACATAGTAAATGGCATCACAGCGAGCGTCTACAGGTGAGACCTGACTAGTAAACTGGCATCACAGCGTACGTCTCAGGTGAAGACACTGACTAGTAAATGGCATCACAGCGACGTCTACAGGTGAGACCTGACTAGTAATGGCATCACAGCGTTACGTCTACAGGTGAGACACTGACTAGTAAATGGCAATCACAGCGAGCGGTAGCGTTACTACATGGACCGACTAGTAATTGGCATCAACAGGTACGTGCTCAGGTGAGACACTGACTAAGATTAAATGGGCATTCGGCCGGAGCGTCACAGGTGAGAACACTGTAATGGATATAAAATTGGGCATCAAATAAGCGGTCGGTTGTACAGGTGAGAACACTGACTAGTAAGAATGACATCACAGCGAGCGGCTTACAGGTTGAGACGACTGTTAAATTGGATCAAACGTGACGTCTACAGGTGAACCTGACTAGTATGACATCACAAAGCGAGCGTCTAACAGGTAAGGAACTTGACTAGTTAATGGGCAATACAGCGTACGTCACAGAGGTGAAGACGACTGACTAGTAATGGCATCACAAGCGAGGCGTTCATGGCACTGATAGTAAATGGAATCAACACGTTACGTACAGGTGAGAACACTGACTAGTTTAATGGCATCACTAGGTACTCACAGGTGAGACAAAGCTGACTAGTAATGGCATCAGGAGCGTCTACAGGTGAGGACACTGACTAGTAATGGCATACAGTGAGCGTCTAAGGTGAGACAACTGCTGTTAAATGGATCAAAGCGTTGAGCTCTACAGGTGAGACATCTGACTAGTAAATGACATCACAGCGAGCGTCTAAGTAGACACTGCTATATATGGCTCACAGCGTGCGTCTACAAGGTGAGACAACTGACTAAGTAAATGGCATCACAGCGTACGTCTACAGGTGAGACACTGACTAGTAAACTGGCATCACAGCGTGCGTCCTACAGGTGAGACATGACTAGTAAAATGGCATCAACAGCGAAGCGTCTCAGGTGAGACACTGACTAGTATGGCATAACCAACCCAAGCGAGCCGTCTACTAGGTGAGACAACTGACTAGTAAATATGCAAATCACAGCGAGCGTCTACAAGGTGAGACAAAACTGACTAGTAAAATGGCATCACAGCGAGCGTCTACAGGTAGGACAAACTGACTAGTAAATGGCATCACACACAAACAGCGA
>NW_019945424.1:0-7612 GCF_002910315.2 Salvelinus sp. IW2-2015
GAGAGAGATCCTATTCTAATTATACCAGAACTGGGATGGAAAATTGTCATGAGATGTCCTCCAAGAATAGAGTAACACTAACCCAAACTGTCTACAACCTCTTTTGTCCAAAGCTCTTCTGAGAAAGATCATACCCACCATAGAAGTAGATTATACTGTCTCATATACCATGGCTATCAGCCAATCAGCATTCAGGGTGGAACCAGCCAGTTTATAAAGGCCATTGAACACAGACAATAGGAGGATTCAACAAGACGTATGCAAATTAGAGCAGAACTTGGTCTAAAGAGCCTGAAGTATGGGCTTATTATTGACCGCCATTCACCATCTATGGGTTGTGTACCATAGAAAAGTGAATGTAAATACCATAATCCTACAGTATCAAATGTAAAGCCTTTTCATTGTTGATTAAGTACCCCCTTATCCTCCTCACCCCCATCCATTCTGGAATTTCATCAAACGTTCTCTGCACTGTTCTGGAATGTTTATCTAATGTTCTCTGGACGGTAGCCAAGATTGGATTACAATGGATGTAATCAGCATTGTACCAGGATCACACTAAGGCTGTACTCTGTCTAAATGAGTTGTGTGTCATGCCCTGAACAATAGGGGTCAACAAAACGTCACTCTCTGACTCCCCCCCCCCCTCTCTCATTCATAGTTTCCTAGCGAACACCCTCTACATCCTCAATTATCCCTGACATACACGCTATTGTCTCCCTTCTGCAAAAACAACAATCTGTCAAACAACATAATCATTTAAAAAAAGACTGAATCCAAGTCCATGGCTATTTTAGTATTGCCAAGGAAACCATCCATGCTATACAGATCTGCTATCTTAGTTTGACCAGTTTCTTACAGCAGGYAAATACACTGAGTCAAACTCATTCCACGGAGGACCTAGTGTTTGCGGGTTTTCACTCCTCCCTTGTATTTGATTGAAGAATTAAGGTCACTGGTTAGTAAGGAACTCCCCTCACCTGGTTGTCTAGGTCTTAATTGAAAGGAAAAACCAAAAACCAGCAGACACTAGGCCCTCCATGGAATGAGTTGGACACCCCTGCACTGAGTATACAAAACATTAGGAACACCTTCCTAATATTGAGTTARACCCCCTTTTGCCCTCACAACAGCCTCAATTCGTCGGGGCATGGACTCTACAAGGTGATGAAAGCGTTCCACAGGGATGCTGGCCCATGTTGACTCCAATGCTTCCCACAGTCAAGTTGGCTGGATGTCCTTTGGGTGGTAGACCATTCTTGATACACACAGGAAACTGTTGAGTATAAACAAAACAGCAGCGTTGCAGTTCTTGACACAAACCAGTGCACCTGACACCTACTACCATACCCCGTTCAAAGGCACTTAAATCTTTTGTCTTGCCCATTCACCCTGTGAATGGCACACCAATCCATGTCTCAATTGTCTCAAGGCTTAAAAACCCTTCTTTAACCTGTCTCCTCCCCTTCACCTACACTGATTGAAGGGGATTTAACAAGTGGCATCAGTAAGGGATCATAGCTTTCACCTGGATTCACCTGATCAGTCTGTCATGGAAAGAGAAGGTGTTCCTAATGTTTTGTACACTCAGTGTAGTCATGCTCAACAGGAAATGTGAATTACTACGTGTTTTACGGGTTGATACATTTTTTGTTGTGGCAAATCAAGTCTGAAATGTTAAAGTGGGGTTACAAACTTTATAAGCCTTTTTAAAACTTGAATACACTACATGTTTGCATTTCTGAATTGGCTCCATTTAATAATGCAGTGTACACATCTTTTTATAGATGTTCAGTGACGGAGGGTTGTTGAAATATTAAGGAGTGTTTGTGTATATATGCGCAAGGGGGACATGTGTCTGTGTGTGAGGAAGGGGGTAGAAGGGGTGGGGGGTGTATGTTGCGTAATCCACCCTGCCTGAGTACTTATGTAAGCGTGTACGTCTGTGAAGAGAGAAGTCAACGGTCCAATGGATATAGATGGCCTAGATTTAGGAGGGACGGGAGAGCGGCAGAGAGAGTGAATGCGGGTACAATGCATCTTATGGCATTGTCAGAAGTCTAGAACATTCCTCTGGATGGAGTGTGTTGTGTGTGTGTGTGTGTGTGTGTGTGTGTGTGTGTGTGGTGTGTGGTGTGTGTGTGTGTGTGTTGTGTGTGTGTGTGTGTGTGTTGTGTGTGTGTGTGTGTGTTGTTGTGTGTGTGTGTGTGTGGTGTGTGTGTGTTGTGTGTGTGTGTGTGGTGTGTGTGTGTGTGTGTGTGTGTGTGTGTGTGTGTGTGTGTGTGTGTGTGTGTGTGTGTGTGGGTGTTGTGGCGTGTGTGTGTGTGTGAGGCGTGTGTGTGTGTGAGCGTTTATACTCAGGACATTCTCAGGAGTCCATAGAACCTTCCTCGGGCTGGGCTGCTGGTTCTGTAGTGTCTGTGACGTCACGATCATAACATGACATCAGAGGTCTGTTGTCTAATAACATGACCATGATGTGACATAACATATGGAGGGGTAACATAACAGGGGTAATATAACATGGTAACTTTGCATTGCTACAGTAGACTGACTGGCGCAGTACAGGAACTACTAGTATTGAAGAAGTGATATTCACAAAACATAAAATATGATTTGATGCCACACAAGTATATCTCTATTTGATGATAGGATCTAGTGTAAAAATGTTTTACCCCAAAATATATTTTCCTTTCAGTCAATCAATGAAATGTATTTTGTAAAGCCCTTTTTACGTCAGCAGTATACAGATACCCAGCCTAAAACCCAAAATGAAAGCTGTCCCTTATCCTGCATACAAACAGTTGTTGTTATTGTTTCTAAGCTCTGCCATACCCGTCCAGCAACTCTCCTATGATCTGGGTCAGTCACACTAGGACAACTAGTAAACAACTTCCCCTCACTTCCTAGTACTGATCCTCTTACAGACTGGGGTTGCCTGGCAACTAGCCTCTGTAGGCCAGGACAGAGGACACTTGAGAGAAAGTAGTACCATAGATGCTCTTATAATGCCCCTTGATACTTACAGGCTTGGGAAGTACTTAGAACCCAGAGTAAAAACATATAAAGGATACATATTGATAAGTGAGCTTTTAGTCAACTCAGTCTCCCATTGTTGGTGCTGTTTGGATGCAATTAAAGGGCCAGTTCAGTGAAAATGTTGATTTGCCTGTGTTTTATAAATATTTCCCCAATATGAGGTGGTATAATACTGTGAAATTGTGAAAGTAATGATATTGCCCATTTAGTATAAGAGCTAGCTGTTTGAAAAGTCAGCTTGTTTTGCCTGGGTGGGGTTTTGGTTACATCACCAGGCGGTTAAGTTAGTAGACCAATAACAAAGAAAGTTTGCCCTCCTCTCTGCCAATAACAGCTAGTGTCAGGTTAAATAACCCCACCACTAGGCTCCTCCAATTAGGCCCCTCACTCAGACCACTCTCAGACAGTCCAAGCTAAATTCTTGCTTGAGAAATTGCTTTTTGCTAAGAAGCTATTTTTGTTTCTTTTTGATAATGTTTTATTAAAAACAATCACAGTAAGGTACTTCATTGTCACCCAGAAATGATTTGATATTGAGTTAAAAAAAGAAGGTTTTATTGTGTTTCTAACTAGAGTGCTCAGAGAGGGAAGTGTAGTGTTTCCAGGAAGTGTAGCAGTAGGCTATGTACTGTATGTGAGCTGTGCATCATGGTACATCATGTTCCAATGGGTAAAGGAAAGCATTTTGCTGTGACAAGCATTTCACTTCACCCGCAATAACATCTGCTAAATATGTATATGTGACCAATAACATTTGATTTGATCTGAAAACATGTTTTATTCATTTAGTTACTTAACTAGTGTTATTGTACTGTATTCTGTTTGAGGAAGGAAAACAGAAAAAGGAATACGTTTGACAGGAAGGGTAAGGGTTGAGGGTTAGGGTTAGGGCTGAGGCTAGGGTTAGGGTTAGAGAAATGGCTGGGGTTAGGGTTGAACCGAGGTGTGAACATGAAGCTAGGGTTAGGGTAGGATGATCCTCGAAGAACACCAGGGAGAATTGTCACTTGTTTTCCCRTTTCTGCAGATTCTTTGTGCAGAGTGAGAGAGAAAGACAGAGAAAGATAGTTGAATACATGTATTCATTCATTTGAGGGGCAGTATGCATAGAGTCTGCTGGGACACTGAGTTCCAAGTCTTCCCTTACATCACTCCTCATGGTGTGTGTTGGTTTGTGTGTGTGTGCACGTGTGTGTGTGTGTGTGTACACACACACACACACACAAACTACCTCCCAAGTCCCGCTCTGCCTCCCTCCATTCCTCCTCTCTCCTTCCCTCTCCTTCCATCCCCCCTTCCCTCGGTTTTATCCTCAGAGAGCCTTACACTACATGACTATCAATGACAGGGCCGTAACATGAGATAATACGATGATGAATTATTTCTTCTCTGCCCAGCTCAACACATCTGTAGGGGGTTGGGTTCCAACAGAACCCTCAGAACATTTGGAATGTTTGGGTTCCAACAGAACTTAGAGTCAGATGAATTCATGGATACCATTTTTTATGTATTGCATCCAGTAGAAGGAAGTTAGAGGTAGTTTTGCTAACAAGTTTTAGCGCAATGACTGAAGTCTAATATTTCAAACTAAATGTTAACAGTACCACTAGACTTCCAGTACTGGGACTTAATGCTAGGCTAGCAATGCACTTATGCAAATTAGCAACTTCTTCAAAACTGCCACATAGAGACATAAAAATGGTAATCCACGGTTCAATCGACTCCTGGGGAGAACTAGAAATAAAGCCGTTTATTGCAAAATCCTGAAAAGTATCCCTTTAAACAAAATCAGAATCATGAAAAATGCCTGATGGCAAATGCCAGCTCGCCACACATTTTCCATGACTTCAACACATTTAGATTGATTGTCTGCCTAACCTACTGTAGCCCTCTTTGGCACTGGCGTACCACACACCCCCGCATCAAGGGGTGGGGCCACATCTCTGGGGCCCCTAAAACCCCCCCCCCCCCCCCCCCCCCCACCTCCAGATAGCATATGAACATTCATAAGCCATGCAGCAGACAGAAATGTTTAGAATTATAGGAAGTTAGCTGGTAAACTGCTTACCTTTCTTCTGAGCCTCGTGGCAAGATGTGAGAACAGCACCAGAAGCTTTTAAGTTCCTAAATGCCAAGGTATGCAACAAGCGACAGCCGCAAAAACGCAAGCAGCGTCAAAAAGTTGGTAAAACAGAAGTGTAATTGGTATGAAGCACAAAGACATGGCAGTAACGAACATGGTGTAGCCTCCCACTTCCTCTAGTGGAGAAGTTGGTGTTCTTGGTCTAGCCGGGCCAGCCCACCACGACGGTCTCACCAGTACCGCCAGGTTCCTCTCTAGCCGGCCCCCACCATCTCCTTGCCGTATACTCGGTGGTCGTCCAGCCACCGTATCAGCCGTACCTTCATGGGCCATTAGGACGGTGGCCTCCTTGGAGCTGTTGAAGGTGCAGTTGCCGCGCTGCAGCAGGGCCACCCAGTGTTCCTGTCCGGGGGAACACTAAGCGTGTGTCGGGGGTCACAGCCCTGGCACTCCACCACTCCATGATTCGGTGCAGGTTGCAATCGCGATTCCTTTCCGCTTCAATTTGGTGAACTGTAGCCATACAAGCCACCGTCCTTGGTTACAGTTTGAGTTGGATTGCCTTTGGAGTCAAGTACGGTGGCATTGACAGCAGCCCTAACATAGTCTCTCTTGCTGATGGGCAGAACTAGCACCAACAAAGGAATGGGGAGAGAGCTGCATTGCATTGCTGCGGTCCACATCTGGGCATCTTCTGAATGTGATGGTGCCCATGGACTTGGCTTGTGTTGCTGTTGGTCAGATTGGTGTTATTCACAGAGCGGTTGTGTTCTGTTCTACTGGCAGGCAGGGAGGGGTGAGAGAGAGGAAGAGAGAGAGAAGAGAGAGAGAGAAGAGAGAGAGCAGAGAGAGAGAGAAGAGAGAGAGAGAGATCTCTTTACATAACCCAGCCGCACTGTGGTGATTCACCCACATTATGTCAGATGGAGCTCATCACTATGTTTGTTATCTCTCTCTCTCGCGTCTCCTCGCTCTGTCTCTTTGTCTCTCTGACTCTCTTTTCTCTCTCTCCTCTGACTCTCTTGCCTCAATCTCTTTTTCTCTCTTTCCCTCCACCAGTCTTTCTTTCTCTCACACGCCCACTCTCATTCGTACACGCTATGTTGCTCTTCACCGTCATAACAGGCCACATTTTATTCCAAATCCACATGATAATGTGATCTAAAACTCCCATCTGTCTGTTTGCTTCACATACTGGGCTTCGACAAAACGCCACACAAACACATCTCATCATATTCAGATCACAGTTTGAACACAAGCATGATTTAAAATAGTTTTATAAATAGTGTTTGTTTTTAAAGAGGTCAGTGAACCGACATCCAAGCTTCATCAATTGATGATTACTACTCATAATGGGCACAGTATAATATTGACAGAACATCAAGGGATGAGAAGGCTGACGTCTTGTATTTGTACCTGTTTGTTACTGTAGGAGAGATGCGGACTGGAGCATGTAGGCCTTAGTTTGAAGCAGGGTCAGGGGTGAAGCAAGGTCAAAGTTGAAGCCGGGTCAGGCTATCTATTTCCATAGATTTATAGGTAGGCCTAAGGTGACTGATGTCAAAGACAGATATCTACTCTGTGCTACATTGGAAAAGTGCACATACAGTAGGCCTAATTCAAAAATTTGCCCACTCAAAAAAGCCCCCACTCATGATGATGCATGATCAATGATTACACTGGACGCACCGACTCAAGGACACAAACATTGGTATTTGCCAAATGGTGCAATATTGACATAGCACCCAGGGATGAGAAGGCTGACCTCAGTGTGTACCTGTTGGTTACTGTTGGTTACTGTAACAGCCAGGTGGAGTCAATTCAAAAAGAGTCACTCAATTCAGACATTATTTGAATTTAAACTTCATAAAATTAAACAACTTGTTTTATAAATAGCTTATCCTTTTCAGTTGTTTGACAAATCATTGAAAATAAATGTACTTTTTTTCCATTACTGAATTTGAATTTCAGTTTACTTCCTGAATGTGCTCACCCTGTAGGACCGATGCTAACCTAAGTGTCACGATCGTCGTTATGGTGGAAGAGAGGAGGACCAAGGTGCAGCGTATTTATTATCACGAAAACGAAGAACACTTTACAAACTAAACAAAACAATAAACGACGAACGTGAAGCTAAAAATGACAAGTGCAGACACAGGCAACTTACATATAGACATAGACAATAACCCACAACCCACAATACAAAACCGGCTACCTAAATATGGTTCCCAATCAGAGACAACGCAAACACCTGCCTCTGATTGAGAACCATATCAGGCCAAACACAGAAATAGACAAACCAGACATACAACATAGAATGCCCACTCAGATCACACCCTGACCAAACAAAACATAAAACATACAAAGCAAACTATGGTCAGGGCGTGACACTAAGAGAGTGGGCCAGGGTGGGCAAGGTATGTGTTGAGTTAGGGTGAGGCACAGACACAGAAACCCTGGCATCAGAAACTGATGAAAGAGTTCCAAGTT
>NW_019945424.1:11920-31448 GCF_002910315.2 Salvelinus sp. IW2-2015
AATTTTGGTGTCCATCAATATTACAAACGTACAGTATCATATTTATGCTCATATATATTATATTAACTAATAGCAAAGAAAAGTTTTGGAATTGGCCTAATCWAGACCAAATGAAATCTGTGTGACATGATACCCTTTGGATTGATCATTTTAGAATGTCAGTGTACTAGCTAGTACACAGTGCAGGTTTTAGTCATGACCAGAGGGACCGCCTAAGTGCCAAATTATCCTAGGTAGATTTAAAACAGCATAATTCTGTGGTTCTGGTGAGAACTGGCAAAATGTTTCACAAAGTCATCCATGTTGGGGGAACATGTCCTCCTTGACTCAACACTGATAATTCCCAGGTAACTTAACCTGTCATCAACCATTGTTGTCCTAAGGTGGGTTTAAATCCGTTTTAAAGCTGAGAAGCTTCTCTCGCAAGAAGCACTGCTGACTGGTGTAACAACAGAAATGTTACAAAGTCAAAATAGCTCATGGAAGACCTCTTTATAAGGTTTTAGAAACACAACAAAGTCAAGGAGAGTAGACGGTCTGTCCCTTCCACTTTTCTCTCTCCTATCAAGACGCCGCTTGGTTTGATGAACCTCATGTTTGAGGTCCTCTAAATCTGACTCAAAGGTCTGAACAAAGGCAAAGGAGGCTCCTCATTTAAGAATGTTACTCTTTGGGTTGAGAGACGGGACCCCTTGCATTATCTCGCAATTCTTCTTTGAAAAACACCTCTGCAGCTCAGCTGTGAGACTGTCAAGCACCTGATAAAAGATAGCTCTTTGGAAGCTCTCACCATCACTTTGGTCACTATTTTTCTGTCCTACAGTGCTCATCATCAATGAGTCGTGAAATCTGAAAGTTTGTTTTAGGCTGTCTTTTACACACTGTTTGTACACTTATTTTGCAGTGCTCTGAAATCTCTTCAACCTCTTTCCATAGGTCTCCAAAGTAACCCTCACTTCTGTAGTCCTGTATGTGTCTGTAAGGGCACCTACTAGATCCACAGCCCTTGCTAGGCCAAGAGAGCTTGATTGGAGCATGTCAGAAAGACATTTGGCATCACCAAGCACTTTACAAAAGGTAACCAAAAGCCCCATGACATGTAAATCAATCTGAGAAAGAAGGCCCCTTGCCTCCACTGATCTATCACCACTATTTTCAAGTGTGATAACTGCTGGAAGCATGTCCCTCAGACTACGGCATTCCATGTATCTGCATGCCCACCTTACATCCGTAAGTCTCTGTAGTTCCCTGGGCTGCTGCTGTGGATACAGCTCTTTCTGAACGGCAAGCCACTTGAGATGAACGTACGAGCCAGATACAAAGTTATAAAGCTTCTGCAGGAGAGCAAAAAAATGAACTGCCTCAGGCACTGATTTTACAGCATCGACAAGAACCAAATTCAAACAATGTGCACTACAGTGCACATAAAATGCTAATCTTGCACTGTTTTTAATCCGTGCAGACACATCAGAATGCTTTCTGTCATGACTATCAGATGTCTGTATCTCACGGTCCAGCCAAGTCAAATTATCTTTTTGAGACCTGCTGCATCTCAGCTTCAGCTGATGAAAGTGTAAAAACTTTCGGGATGGCCCGTTGTAATAGTACTCACAACTAAAGACATTTGTTCTTTTTTCTTTAAATCTTTGGTTTCATCTGCAAACACAAAAAACTTCACTCTTTTACTACTACTTCTATTAGTTCACTTTGTACCTTCTCAGCTCAGCCCTAAAGAACTTCCTTCTGGATTTGGTGGCTTGTGTACTTAGCATTACACATGCATTCATCCTTTTCTCTATGAGAGGGTCATGCTTTGCTATTTCTTCTAGATTGTCAAAAAATTACCCTTGTTTGAGAGTCATCAGACTCTCGATGACCTCTGCTGTGCTATATTTGTGCTATATTTTACTAGATTAAATGTCAGGAATTGTGAAAACTGAGTTTAAATGTATTTGGCTAAGGTGTATGTAAACTTCCGACTTCAACTGAATGTGAATGCTGTTCATTGACTACAGCTCAGTGTTCAACACCATAGTACCCTCAAAGCTCATCACTAAGCTAAGGACCCTGGGACTAAACACCTCCCTCTGCAACTGGATCCTGGCCTTCCTGACGGGCCGCCTCCAGGTGGTAAGGGTAGGCAACAGCATGTCTGCCACGCTGATCCTCAACACGGGGGGCCCTCAGGGGTGCGTGCTTAGTCCCCTCCTGTACTCCCATGGCCAAGCACGACTCGTGGCCAAGCACGACTCCAACACCATCATTAAGTTTGCTGACCACACAACAGTGGTAGGCCTGATCACCGACAATGATGAGACAGCCTATAGGGAGAGACCTGGTCAGAGACCTGGTAGTGTGGTGCCAGGACAACAACCTCTCCCTCAATGTGAGCAAGACGAAGGAGCTGATCGTGGACTATAAGAAAAGGTAGGCCGAACACGCCCCATTCACATCGATGGGGCTGTAGTGGAGCGAGTGGAGAGTTTCACGTTCCTTGGTGACCACATCACCAACCAACTATCATGGTCCTGTTGGGTTCTGAGAATATGAAATATACTTATTCATGTCACTGAGGGAGAGAGGGTAACATTTACATTATGTCAGGATATGTTATTGTTAGCCATCAGGGCGCCTATGGGAGGAAAAGAGACACAGTCTGGTACGAGTCAACATGACAGCCGTGAGTTGGGGAGCAGTGAGCACTTTGGGGCAGAGATCAGGTCAGATGAAGTTAGGAAGACCAGATATTACTAAGGTTTTGTCTAGCAACAGAGATGCATTGGCTGTTCAGATGTGTAGGAGGAGACTCAACATAGGAGAAAGAGTTAAATAGCAGTGCTTGTCTGAACATGTCTTTTGTCTGTACAGGTGTTCCATCCTTTGGGGTGAATAAACTTGCTTTAAGCTTTCATAGTGTCCGTCTAGTTCTTACTCTGATATTTAGAAACTAACAGTCCAAACACACCAAGACAGTCGTGAAGAGAGCACTACAACACCTTTTCCCCCTCAGGAGACTGAAAAGATTTGGCATGGGTCCCCAGATCCTCAAAAAGTTCTACAGCTGCAACACCGAGAGCATCCTGAACGGTTGCCTCACCGCCTGGTATGGCTACTGCTCGGCATCCGACCGTAAGGCGCTACAGAGGGTAGTGCGTACGGCCTTGTACATCACTGGGGCCAAGCTTCCTGCCATCCAGGACCTATTACTAAACAGTGTCAGAGGAAGGCCCCAAAAATTGTTAAAGGCTCCAGTCACTAAAGTCATGAACTGCTCTCTCTGCTATCCCACGGCAAGCGGTACCGGAGCGCCAAGTCTAGGTCCAAAAGGCTCCTCAACAGCATCTACGCCCAAGCCATGAGACTGCTGAACAATTGATCAAATGGCCACCTGGACTATTTACATTGACCCTTTTGTTTTTACACTGCTGCTACTGGCTGTTTATTATCTATGCATAATCACTTTATCCCTACCTACAGGTACAAATTACCATGACTAACCTGTTATTTTATTGTGTTACTTTTATTACATTTTCTACTTTACTTTATTTAGTAAATATTTTCCTAACTCTATTTCTTGAACTGCATTGTTTGTTAAGGGCTCGTAAAAACAAAATGAAAAAAAAAACTATTTATTTGATGTGTGTGTGTTAATAAGAATGGTCCAACACACAAAGTGCATCCTGCCAACTGGACACAACTGTGGGAAGCATCGGAGTCAACTTGGGCCAGCGTCACTGTGAAATGTTTTCTACACCTTGTAGAGTGCATGCCCCAACGAATTCAGGCTGTTCTGAGGGCAAACGCGGGTGCAACTCAACATTAGGTAGGTGTTCCTAATGTTTTGTCCACTCAGTGTATACGTTCTTGCGCTAACACGTGCACTTATCTTTTGTTACTATCACTGACTTTGCTGATATTGTGGAACAGTTTGACTCACTATGACTGTGATATGTGGTCGTCTTACCCACCTTAAAAGTTGCTCTGGATAAGAGTGTCTGTTAAATGACTAAAAAGTTCAAAAATGTATCACTTCATAATATCCCTATAGAACAGAGACACCTAGTGGTTAAATTATGCATTTGCGCTTCACTCGTAAGTGTACACATTTATTGAATGAACTTACATTTTACTGCAGATAACTTAGAAGTTAGAAACAAACTCAATCATGCAGAGTCAAATAAATGTATWAAAATTTGCATATTATACAAATAAAACTTTTGAGAAAAGTTTAAAGCACTCAATTACCAAAGTAATATAAAAAGTATGAAGTTATGAATTATATTAATATGAAAAGCCTTGCAAATAAA
Organism: Salvelinus sp. IW2-2015; assembly: GCF_002910315.2. Classification (NCBI taxonomy): domain Eukaryota; kingdom Metazoa; phylum Chordata; class Actinopteri; order Salmoniformes; family Salmonidae; genus Salvelinus; species Salvelinus sp. IW2-2015. Next base: position 16,228 of record NW_019945424.1, read on the forward strand.
TACATTTATTCAATTGGAAATTATACAAAATTGATCTGCTTMGTGTATTTTCAATGTGGTTCAGTTGAGGTGATCTGTCTCCATGAAATGAAGACACTAGTAACTTTTACCACATGAAAAGTTGACATCTTAACCAAATCTTAACCTTAATTCAAGAAACATCTTAGCCTTAATAAAAAAAAATATCTTTAGATAATTTACAGGAAATATTAAGATCCATAAATATAGTGTTGGATATTGGAAACAACCCATATTTGTATGAAGTTCCTTGTACAATGTTTCAGCCAGAATGACACTCRCCAGTGACACAGCCTGTATTGACCTTTGAACTTTGTGTACATTTTGGGTGCTAATGTTCTAACCTAGTTCCCAGACTGCATTCCACTGGACGTCTCCACTACAAGAACAGCAAGAGGAACTGCCCCTCCCTACCTTCAGGCTATGCTCAACCCCTACACCCCAACCCGAGCACTCCGTTCTGGCACRTCTGGTCTCTTGTCCCTCCCACCCCTACGGGAGGGCAGCTCCTGCTCAGCCCTGTCAAAGCTCTTCTCTGTCCTGGCACCCCAATGGTGGAACCATCTTCCCCCTGAAGCTAGGACAGCAGAGTCCTGCCCATCGCTCAGAAAACATCTGAAACCCTACCTCTTCAACGAGTATTTTAAATAATCCCCCTCCTCACCTCGAGCCCCCCCCTCAAAGAAACATTTACAAATCTAAAAATCCTGAACCAACACTTGCTCTTGACTCCTCCCCCGCCTTTCTATCTCTGACTTTGCTGATAAACTTTATTGAGGAAAGAGACTTACTATCCTGTGATATGTGGTTGTCCCACCTTACTCTGACTGTAAATTACTCTGGATTAGAGCTCTCTTAAATGACTCAAATGTAAATGTTTATTTTTAGTGTTAAGTCAGTTGTAACTGTAAGGCTCTTCGTTACTTTACTGTTTATAGTGTGTGGACAACGTTGGTGTGGTCCACTGTATATCTTTGAGTAGTCACGTCTCCTCTTCATCCATGATAACACTACTATGCCTAGTAGTTGCGTGTGCACCGCGTGTGTGTTGATTAGATTAGTGTGCGAGAGAGAAAAGAGAGAGAGAGATAGGAGACAATAAGAGAGAGAAGAGAGAGAGAGAGAGAGAGAGAGAGAGAGAGAGAGAGAGAGAGGAGAGAGAGAGAGAGAAGAGAGAGAATGAGAAGAGAGGAGAGAAAAGAGAGAGAGAGAGAAGAGAGAGAGAGAGAGAAGAGGAGAGAGAGAGAGAGAAGAGAGAGAGAGAGAGAGAGAATGAGAACCAGAATGACAGTGGAGAGTGGTGTGTATACAGTACATGTGTAGTGTGTATGATCTCACACAGCCCCAGTCATACCCATCCTCCACTCCTCTCATCACGTGTGTCTCTTCATGTGCAGGGCCAGGTGGTCTGAGCGGAGAACGCTCTCTGACACTGCAGACACGCGTAGGGTTCTGACCGCGTGTGTTTACGGTAGTGACGGTCAACTCGTCCGAACGGGCAAACTTCCACCCACAGCCCTCCCACGTACATGTATGTGTTTCTCCCCTATGGAATTAATAGCACACAAAAAGCAACCAGTGTCAAAATCAGTTGGCTCAGAAGTCGACTTGGTTTTAAACACTCCGTAGCAATAGTAGTCCCTCTGCATTTGTTGATAAAATGGTGTTGATAATCTTAAGTGTATGGTTGATCCTATTCAATAGGTTAAAGGCAATCAAAGATCCTTGGACCTGCCATACCCAACCCTACCTAACCCCTATCCTAACCTACACCCAACCCTAACCCAACCTTACCCTACCTAACCCTAACCCTTTCCTAACTGTTTTAATACAACTTCAATTGGGTTGACGCAGATGTTGGACGTCCCAAGGATGGTTTAGACTTGTTTCTATTCAATACCATTACTACTAAAAGCCATGAATCATTATTCATCCATATGAAGTTGTCCATCCATGCAGTTCTGCCTATTAGCCGTAACGATTCAATCCTAAGAAACTAGTAAATGCCTCATATGTGTCATGTAGTTTAATTCGTCTTCTCTGTGTAATTTATTCTAATCTCTGTATTCTTTGTGTGTAATGTATTCTAATCTCTGTATTTCTTACTGTGTAATGTATCTAATCTCGATCTATCGTGTGTAATGTATTTCTAATCTCTGTATTCTTACCTGTGTAATGTATTCTAATCTCTGTATTCTTACCTGTGTAATGTATTCTAATCTCTGTATTCTTACCTGTGTAATGTATTTTCATTTATGTATTCTTATCTGTGTAATGTATTCTAATCTCCGAATTCTTCCCTGTGTAATGTTTTCTAATCGCTGTATTCTTACCTGTGTAATGTATTCTAATTTATATATTCTTACCTGTGTAATGTATTCTAATTTATATATTCTTACCTGTGTAATGTATTCTAATGTATGTATTCTTACCTGTGTGCGTGCGGAGGTGAGCCTTGAGGTGGGAGCTCTTGGTATAGGTCTTACTACAACCTGAGTATTCACAGCTGTGTGTAGCAGCTCTCTTCTTCACCACAGTCCTGCGGCCGTTCTTCCCCTCCAAGCCTCCAAGGGGAACCCCTGAGGAGGTGATAGCTAGGTGGGGCTGCTGGTGCTGGGAGTAGGGGAAGTGGTTGGAGGAGGCTTGTTGGTGGTGGTGGCCGTGGAGGTTGTAGTCTCTCTGGTGGCGGTATAGACCCAGGTGGTGGGGGTAGTTTTGGAGGAAGCTGTAGTGGTGGGTTCGAGATTCAGAGGTCATAGAGGTTGTCATGGAGACAGGGGCTTGGAGGAATCTGCCATCTTGAAACGTRACCATGGAAGTGTGTTGTTGGGGGTAGTAGTGTCCCATTCCAAAGTCCCATGATTTGGCCTTAGTGAGGACAGCAGTGGCTCTATCTCTGCCATGTCTCTCCTGGTTGCTTCCGGGGTTGAAACCATACTGGTCCACGTTTGGTTGAATGGGGAATGATGATAATGATGATGATGACCGAACCTGTTGGTTGTAAAGTTCTGGTATGCCTGAACCAATGGTCTCCAAGGGGSTGAGRAGCTCAACCATCAGGCTACTGCTGCCCGTAAGAAGCCTGTCTGGACTTATTTGGTCCGTCAACACCCCTCCTCCATCATGGTAGAGTCCAGTTTGGTCCGGTTGAGGAAGATGCTGAGTGTTGTAGTCCAGAGAGGYGTTCAYCTCAGGTGATGGGCTGCTCCAGTCAGACAACAAGAACTCCATGTCCCATGAGGTTTCACTTTCATCGTCCAGGTGAGGAAGAACTGGCTGCTGGTCACTGGTGTTGCCAGGTGACGTCCTCTTGGTTTGAGAGTCCAGACTGAGAGCGCCATCCTCAAATTTCCACACCTTGTGTGACAGTACAAAAACATCAGTTCATATCGAGTCTCTCTTACTAACTTCACATAAATATGGAAATAACCAAACAACATCCACTAACAAATTAAAATAACAATTTTATAATTAAATCCTAGTTTTGTAATAACTTTCCAAATAAATTCCATTTTATATTTGAACAGATCTTAAATCAAAATACACGTATTGTATTAAATGTGTTGGCTTTGTTGGGGATATGAGGCTGTGCTCACAGGGCCTCTTCATTGCGAGTCAAAACATTTTGTTCAAAGAAAAGTTGATGGCATTTAGACACTCTGCTATTAGCCCCAAGACTCACCCTCTTAAAACAAAGTTATACAAGTGACAACACTTTTTTATTGTTTCAGCAAAATGTAGYAACCAAATAAAAGTAACAAGTGGAATTACGTACCTTCATAATGTCATTGGAGTGAACACAGTTTGAGAAGGAGCTGAAGGATGGCAGCACAGCAGCTTGTGTCCCAGACATATGATCAGTTCGAGTTAGACGTCAACTTTACACAGGTTACAGTGGTGACAATAATGTGAGGTTTGTATTTTCTTTTACATGACCATCTCACAATGGTTAGACTATTGCAAATTGTAAGTAACCAGTCATCCTGAAAACAGTTACACCTGTCTCTTATCCAATTTGACAGGCCAAGTAGCCTACTTTCTTTTTACAGTTGTCGTCTCTCCATTCTACCCGTCTACCGTATCCCCCCCTCTTTCTCTCTCAGTAGTGAACGTGACTTCAAATCTTCTCCGTTCATGTATCTTCTGATGACTGTTGGGGGGTGGGACGTAAGTGTGTGTGTGTGTGTGTTCTATGCCAACTCCTTTTCTTACTCCAGTCCTCTCCTCTTAACCAGGAGAAGGAGTGAATGAACAGTTGTGCTATCTCCCCCCTCGCTACCCCTCCCTGTTTTTGGATCCTGAGCAGAAATCTACGGCCAGCAAAACAATTCCAAAGAGAAAGAGAATAAACAGATGTAATTCTAGCTAATGAATGTTATGCACTTTGTTTTGCACAAAACAACTGAACATGTCATTTCAAGTGTATTAGAGTTGTTGTTTCTCTGACATGTTACGGCATACAGTGCAAGCAGAATATCATACTGACATTCGCCTCTTCATTCAGCTTCATGAACCAACTCAAACTCCCCTCCCCCACTACTAAAACTGCTACACACACATTGAGCAGTACACACACCTCTGGGACATGTGGTTCTGAGAAGACCTGTGTGTCTAGTAGGTGATTATGTGCTAGGCTGTGTTTATCAGTGTGCACGGGGGCCAAGAGAGGCCCCTGTTTGACAACAGATAATGGTGCTGCTGACTACTGCCTGTCTCTGCTGACTGCTCCATACACAGATAAAGACTCTCTCACTCTTTTTTACAATCTTTCACTTTCGTCTACAGAGGCGTATTACTTGGGAAAAACCTTGTGTTAGAAAGGAGCTACACTAAAGTTTGTTATGAATGCCCTATAGSCACTTTTTACAAATACTGTTTATATTATGGCACCATCATTATAATGAATTGGTGCTATCATTGGTGTAATAAAGTTCAATGTACTGCGTTGGTACACATGAATTGTAATAATAATCAGATTATATGAATGTAAAAAAGCTCAAGGACACAATGTTCATATTTTCCAAGCAATTCAATTTTTTTTCATTGCAAGTATTGCTTTTTGCAAATATATCTAATGTTTTGTTGTGTGTGTGTGTGAGATGCAGGCAGCTCAGGTGGGGCTCAGTCATCCTTGGGAAGGTTGGAAAAGCTGGTCCGAAATGTCCAAACTCCCCTGAAAAACCTGATGCACTTTGTTTTCTTATTCGTCTTCGGGTGGACAGACAGACAGACAGACAGACAGACAGACAGACAGACAGACAGACAGACAGACAGACAGACAGACAGACAGACAGACAGACAGACAGACAGAAAGAAAGAAAGGAAAGACAGAAGAAAGAAAGAAAAGAAAGAAAGAAAGAAAGAAAGAAAGAAAGAAAGAAAAGATCAGTGTTAAAAAGAACTAAACAACACATATATATTATGAACACACCAGACATCCATAGTAAATGATGATAATCACTCAGAAATGTCATTTTCTTTTGGATTCAATATTTTAAGAATWGTAGCTAGGTGGTTCTTATTTCTTATTTCTTCACCACCTGCTTCTCCACCTCCACGTCCTTCTCCACCTACTTCCCAAACTCCTCCACATCCTTCTCCACCTGCTTCTCCACCTCCACCTCTTTCTCAACCACCACCTTCTCCACCTGCTTCTCAACCTCCTCCACATCCTTCTCCACCTGCTTCTCCACCTCCACCTCTTTCTCAACCTTTCTCAACCTCCACCTCCTTCTCCACCTGCTTCTCAAACTCATCCACATCCTTCTCCACCTCCACCTACTTCTCAAACTCCTCCACATCCTTCTCCACCTCCATCTACTTCTCAACCTCCTCCACATCCTTCTCCATCTGCTTCTCCACCTCCACCTCTTTCTCAACCTTTCTCAACTTCCACCTTCTCCACCTCCTTCTCAACCTCCTCCACATCCTTCTCCACCTCCTTCTCCACCTCCACGTCCTTCTCCACCTACTTCTCAAACTCCTCCACATCCTCCTCCACCTACTTCTCAAACTCCTCCACATCCTTCTCCACCTGCTTCTCCATCTCCACCTCTTTCTCAACCTTTCTCAACCTCCACCTCCTTCTCAACCTCCTCCACATCCTTCTCCACCTCCTTCTCCACCTCCACGTCCTCAACCTCCTCCACATCCTTCTCCACCTCCACCTACTTCTCAAACTCCTCCACATCCTTCTCCACCTGCTTCTCCACCTCCACCTCTTTCTCAACCTTTCTCAACCTCCACCTCCTTCTCCACCTCCTTCTCAACCTCCTCCACCTGCTTCTCCACCGCCACCTCTTTCCCAACCTTTCTCAATCTACACCTCCTTCTCCACCTACTTCTCAACCTCCTCCACATCCTTCTCCACCTCCACCTACTTCTTAATCTCCTCCACATCCTTCTTCACCTCCTTCTCCATCTTCTCAAACTCCTCCACATCCTTCTCCACCTCCACCTACTTCTCAAACTCCTCCACATCCTTCTCCACCTGCTTCTCCACCTCCACCTCTTTTCTCAACCTTTCTCAACCTCCACCTCCTTCTCCACCTCCTTCTCAACCTCCTCCACCTCCTTCTCCACCTACTTCTCAACTCCTCCACATCCTTCTCCACCTCCACCTACTTCTTAATCTCCTCCACATCCTTCCTCACATCCTTCTTCACCTCCTTCTCCACCTCCACGTCCCTTCTCCACCTACTTCTCAACCTCCTCCACATCAACTACCTTCTCACCACCTCCTTCTCACCTCCCCCTCGACTACCTACTCCACCACCTCCTTCTCCACCTCCAGAGCCTTCATCTAGAGAGACTCCTTCCCCAGAGGCTCCACCTCTTGAAGATCTTCCTCCTCCAAAGGCTTCACCTCTGGGTCGAGGTTCAAATATACCTCCATGCAGCCGTTGAGGGCATTCATGTTTTCAATGTTATAGTTGGCATCAAAGTCCACAAAGAGCTTTGTTGACCTCCAATGGAGCTTGTGCTTGGCCACTTGGTGGTCCTGGCCAAACGCCCTCTTGTAGATACTCGTGAATTTTACACTGGTGCCAAACTGCGAGACAATAGGCTGTGGTCAATGACTCTGGCAGGGGCTCAGAAGAACAGCTCTTTCTCCATGGCGACATTGTCTGGGTTCTGATCAGGTTTTGCGGGTTAGAAATAAAAACATATACAGTACACGTCAAAAGTTTTTCTTTATTTTACTATTTTCTACATTGTAGAATAGTAGTGAAGACATCAAAACTATGAAATAACACATATGGAATCATGTAGTAACCAAAAAAGTGTTAAACAAATCAAAATACTTTCATATTTTATATTCTTCAAAGTAGCCATCCTTTGCCTTGATTACAGCATTTGCACACTCTTGGCATTGTCTCAACCAGCTTCACGAGGAGTGCTTTTCATCATCTTGAAGGAGTTCCTACATATACTGAGCACTTGTTGGCTGCATTTCCTTCACTCTGCGGTCCAACTCATCCCAAACCATCTCAATTGGGCTGAGGTCGGGTGATTGTGGAGGCCAGGTCATCTGATGCAGAACTCATCACTCTCCTCCTTCTTGGTCAAATAGCCTTACACAGCCTGTGAGGTGTGTTTTGGGTCATTGTTCTGTTGAAAAACAAATGATAGTCTCACTAAGCGTAAACCAATGGGATGGCGTATCGCTGCAGAATGCTGTGGTATCCATGCTGGTTTTGTGCCTTGAATTCTAAATAAATCACCGACAGTGTCACCAGCAAAGCACCACCCATCACATCACCTCCTCCTCCATGCTTCACGGTGGGAACCCAGATGCATAGATCGTCCGTTCACCTACTCAACATCTCATGAATACATGGCGGTTGGAAACCAAAATCTCAAATTTGGACTCATCAGACCAAAGGACAGATTTCCACCCGGTCTAATGTCTATTGCTCGTGTTTTTTGGCCCAAGCAAGTCTCTTCTAATTATTGGTGTCCTTTAGTGGTGGTTTCTTTGCAGCAAATAGACCATGAAGGCCTGATTCACACAGTCTCCTATGAACTGTTGATGTTGAGATGTGTATGTTACTTGAACTCAGTGAAGCATTTATTTGGGCTGCAATCTGAGGTGCAGTTAACTCTAATGAATGTTCCTTTGCAGCAGAAGGTAACTCTGGGTCTTCCTTTCTTATGGCGGACCTCATGAGAGCCAGTTTCAGCATTCCAGGTGACTACCTCATGAAGCTGGTTGAGAGAATGCCAAGAGTGTGCAAAGCTGTCATCAAGACAAATGTTGGCTACTTTGAAGAATCACTTTTTTTGGTTACTACATGTTACTACATGATTCCATATGTGTTATTTCATTCTACAATGTAGAAAATAGTAAAAATAAAGAAAAACCCTTGAATGAGTAGGTGTGTACAAACCTTTGATTGGTACTGTATATTTATATACAGTCGGGGTCTCAACTTACTGTTGAGAGTAAGAATAATAGGTGCATAAGGTGCAATTTCGAAATTTGGTTGTGCATCAACAGTGTCGTGTTGTTAACTATCATTAAATGTGAAGACTGTATAATATCAAATCATTCTCTATGTGTAATTTAATTACACGATTAAACTAATCATGTATCTTTATTTACTAGGAAGTTGGGGCACCACGGGAACATGTTGTTTATAGAGTTTCAATTTCCTGAATATAACTCTTCAGATATTTTCATATCTTTTCAAAACAGTCACTTATTAATGAATTTTACCTCATTAGTCTCATTACTGAATGTCGCAAACCCTTGGATATCTGCACGAACCCTAGCATAGAATCATGAATCGGCGACATACAAATTGGCTTAACAATTGATTTACTAACTAACTTAAAATAAATCACAGAGTTACATAAACACACAGAAAACTAATAACTGAGGAATGTACACTTCCAGAGATACCGTTATCTTGTCCTACTGCTTTCTGATGTCACAAAACAAAACAACTTCGAACAGGATTGTCCACGGACCATTCCCTCATTCTCAAAAATACAAAATATTGTTTCATTATTAAAACTTTTGATGTCCAAGTGTCTCTCTGTGTTCCATAGTTTACATTCCAAACTCAAACACTACAGAGCATAGAGGCAGCGTATTTTACGACCGCCATAAAACAGCCGACTTCCCGCTCTCCCCCTCTACAAGACAGAGCACACTGTAGAGCGGACCCACTGTAACCTGATCCTTCAGATCGTCACAGGAGAGTRATGACATTCCCCCTCTACGAGACAGAGCACACTGTAGAGCGGACCCACTGTAACCTGATCCTTCAGATCGTCACAGGAGAGTTATGACAGCAGTCATTCCTTGTCAGCTAATTATTTTTAGATTGGTAAATTAGTCTAGCGGCCAGCTATCTAAACTAGTAGTAAGCATGGTCAAATTACCGACCCATTGATCATCAGTTATCACATAAAAAACTGCAAGCATTTGCCTCCCCCTATGACAAAATGTGTAGAATTGCAGGAAAGTTGCTYTAAATMAACTTTAAAACTTACATTTGTTCTCTTCAATGTRACCAAACAGTTTCTAAACTCATCAGTGTTGACACCCATTCTGACAAGTTAACACATACACATACCATTTAGATCTATCAGATTACATGGCAAGTCTGACTCCCTCTTCCAGGAAGACTGTCCTGGACTTTAATGTGTCTGATGATGATGTGAGGAGGCACTCCACCCAGATCCTGGAGGTGCATGAACTCCRTAAAGAGCTTTTTCTGCAAGACAATGTTGCCAATTAGTGACCAAGTCAATAAAGATCGGTCCATATTTCCCCCCCCCTAATGAAATAGTGTCTGATATTATATTTGGAGTCCTTTACGGAAGGAGAGGTTTCCGTGATGACTTTATCATCCATTTGGATGATACATATTAAATCGCAGGAGAGCAACAAATTCTTAAATTAACAAAAGGTAGCAAATTATTTAGATGAGAAGAGCATCCACAAATGSCAGGAAAAATACTGTGATTTCAATAATTTTGTGTTGTGCAAATTATCAAGAAAGCGGCAAGCAAGAGTGGTCAAATCCATACTGTTAGGTTCAACAATCTATTTTCAAAATCAATAAGTATTGGCATAGAGTACCACAGTATGAGTCATAATACCCATAAAACCTAGCGCTCAAACAAGGAAATAGTTTTTCCTCCAATCATTTTTCCCATAGGAGATTTMAGAAACACTTAATYTAAGGGCTGTGTTTCAAATCAAATCAAATCAAATTGTATTGGTCACATACACATGGTTAGCAGATGTTATTGRGAGTGTAGTGAAATGCTRATGCTTCTAGATCCGACAGTGCAGCAGTATCTAACAGGTAATATCTAACAATTCCACAACAAAAACTAATACACACAATCTAGTAAAGGAATGGGATAAAAATATATAACTATAAAATATATGGATGAGCAGTGACAGAGCGGCTAAGATGCAATAGATAGCATAATATAGATAGTGTAAGATACAGTACACAGTATATACATATGAGATAAGTAATGCGAAATATGTAAACATTCTTAAAGTGGCATTATTAAAGTGACTGGTGTTCCATTTATTAAAGTGGCCAATGATATCAAGTCTGTAGGTAGGCAGCCGCCTCTCTGTGCTAGTGATGGCTGTTTAACAATCTGATGGCCTTGAGATAGAAGCTGTTTTTCAATCTCTCTGTCCCAGCTTTGATGCACCTGTACTGACCTCGCCTTCTGGATGGAAGCGGGGTGAACAGGCAGTGGCTCGGGTGGTTATTGTCCTTGATTATATTTTTTGCCTTCCTGTGACATCTGGTGGTGTAGGTGTCCTGGAGGGCAGGTAGTTTAGCCCCGTGATACGTTGTGCAGACCGCACCACCCTCTGGAGAGCCCTGCGGTTGTGGGCGGTGCAGTTGCCGTACCAAGCGGTGATACAGCCCGACAGGATGCTCTCGATTGTGCACCTGTAAAAGTTAGTGAGGGTTTTTGGTGACAAGCCAATTTTTTRAGCCTCCTGAGGTTGAAGAGGCGCTGTTGCGCCTTCTTCACCACACTGTCTGTGTGCGTGGACCATTTCAGTTTGTCGGTGATATGTACACCGAGGAACTTAAAACTTTCCACCTTCTCCACTGCTGTCCCGTTGATGTGGATCGAGGGGTGCTCCCTTTGCTGTTTCCTGAAGTCCAAGATCATCTCTTWTGTTTTTCTGACATTGAGTGAGAGGTTTTTTTCCTGACACCACACTCCAAGGGCCCTCACCTCCTCCCTGTAGGCTGTCTCGTCGTTGTTGGTAATCAAGCCTACTGTTGTGTCATCTGCAAACTTGATGATTGAGTTGGAGGCGTGCATGGCCACGCAGTCATGGGTGAACAGGGAGTACAGGAGGGGGTTGAGAACGCACCCTTGTGGGGCCCCAGTGTTGAGAATCAGCGGAGTCAGGAAGTCCAGGACCCAGTTGCACAGGGTGCGGTCAAGACCCAGGGACTCAAGCTTAATGATGAGTTTGGAGGGTACTATGGTGTTGAATGTTGAGCTGTAGTCAATGAACAGCATTCTTACATAGGTATTCCTCTTGTCCAGTTGGGATAGGGCAGTGTGCAGTGTGATGGTGATTGCACTATCTGTGGACCTATTGGGGCTGTAAGCATATTGAAGTGGGTCTAGGGTGACAGGTAGGGTGGATGTGATATGATCCTTGACTAGTCTCTCAAAGCACTTCATGATGACAGAAGTGAGTGCTACGGGGCGATAGTCATTTAGTTCAGTTACCTTGGCTTTCTTGGGAACAGGAACAATGGTGGCCATCTTGAAGCATGTGGGGACAGCAGACTGGGATAGGGATTTATTGAATGTGTCCGTAAACACACCAGCCAGCTGGTCTGCGCATGCTCTAAGGACGCGMCTAGGGATGCCATCTGGGCCGGCAGCCTTTATGAGGGTTAACATGTTTAAATGTTTTACTCACGTCGGCCATGGAGAAGGAGAGGCCACAATCTTTGGTAGCGGGCCGCGTCGGTGGCACTGTATTGTRCTCAAAGCGCACAAAGAAGTTGTTTAATTTGTCTGGAAGCAAGACGTCAATGTCCGCGACGGGGCTGGTTTCTTTTTGTAATCCGTGAATGTCAGTAGACCCTGCCACATACGTCTCGTGTCTGAGCCATTGAATTGCAACTCCACTTTGTCTCTGTACTGACGTTTTGCCTGTTTGAGTGCCTTACGGAGAGAATAACTACACTGTTTGTATTCAGCCATATTTCTAGTCGCCTTGCCATGATTAAATGCGGTGATACGTGCTTTCAGTTTCGCGCGAATGCTGCCATCAATCCACAGTTTCTGGTTAGGGAAGGTTTTAATAGTCACAGTTGGTACAACATCTGTGATGATAACCGAGGAGAGTTCTCTTGCGAGATAATATGGTCGGCATTTGATTGTGAGGAATTCTAGGTCAGGTGAACAAAAGGACTTGAGTTCCTGTATGTTGTTACAATTACACCATGAGTCGTTAATCATGAAACATACACCCCCGCCCTTCTTCTTACCAGAGAGATGTTTGTTCCTGTCGGCGCGATGCACTGAAAATCCTGTTGGCTGTACTGACTCCGACAGCATYTCCCCAGCTAGCCATGTTTCCGTGAAACAGAGTATGTTACAATCCCGGATATCRCTTTGGAAAGCAACTCTTGCCCCGATTTCGTCGACTTTGTTAACTAGGGACTGGACATTAGCGAGTAGTTCCTCATATTTGGAGTTCTCGATTTGTTCTGCATATTTGGAGTCCTCCACTTATTTTAAGTGTTTCTAAAATCCTCTATCGAGATAAATGAAGGGTGGAAAAACGATTGTAACCATTTCCCTGTTTGACCGCTAGGTTGTATGGGTATTATGACATCTCCACTGTGGACACCTCTATTATTGTGCGTGTTTACGCAGCAAATGCACTATCACCACTTTGAAGTCAATATCTAGCTCTGGTCCAGGGCGCAGTCCTTCATTAGTAGAGGTGATGTGGTGTTAGTAGAGGAACCATGAGTCGGCATTTACTACCATACCCTGTTCAAAGGCGCATAAATCTTTTGTCTTGCCCATTCACCATCTGAATGGGACACATACACAATCCATAGTAGAGGAACCTACACTCTTGCCATGGACCAGAGCTAATAGATATATCCCTTTGTTTAATAAATGTCAAAGCAATACATAAAATTTCACTAAATAAATGAATTCCATTGAAATATGATGTTAAAAGCACAAATGATTTGACTTTAAATAGCGTTCAAGTTTGGTTTTATTATGCTTCAGAACTGTCCCAGTCCTTATCCATAAAAGTCCTATATGATCTATGGCAGGACGACAGTGCAACTTCTCATCCACTAGGTGTCAGTGTTGTACTGCAAGGCGTCTCCAGATGGATTACACTACACTTTACTCTGCGAGGAGCAGTCAGTGTGAGACCCACTAATAGTAAACACTGCATTCCACTAAACAGATAGAGGACAGTGGAGGCTGAGGGACGGCTCATAATAATGGCCGGAACGGAGTAAATGGAATGGCATCAAACACCTGGAAACCATGTGTTTGATGTATTTGATACCATTCCACTAATCCACTGCGGTCATTACCACGAGCCCGTCCTCCCCAATTAAGTGGCCACCAACCTCCTGATCTAGGATCACATTACCCCAACCAATAGACTACTTAAATTGTCAGGAAATAAAGATGACAAAACTGATGCCAAACATCATTGAAATATCTCCGTAACTGAAATGTCAAATACTTTACACTGAAATCTACAACATAAGTGTCAGTAAATCATATTCGAAGTACTTACCCCAAAGTTGTAGATAACAGATAAGCAGAACAAATATCCAAAGTGGGAGATGGTTTCGACAGACAAGCATCTTTGAAGGAGCAAGCAGTCTCTCTTCTGTGTGATGTGAAGCATCTCTCTAGTGGAGCAAACAGATTCTGCGGTAGTGGGTGTTGCTGTGTGTGTGTGTGTGTGTGTGTGTGTGTGTGTGTGTGGACGTGTTTAACTATTCTTGTGGGACCAGAAGTCCCTACAAGAATAGTAAACAAAGTAAAAATTTACCAACTGGGACATTTTGTTAGTCCCCACAAGGTCAAATATCTATTTCTAGGGGGTTTAGGTTAAGGTTAGAATTAGTGTTAGGGTTAGAATTAAGTTAAATATTAAGGTTAGGAGCTAGGTTAGTTGTAGGGTTAGGGTTAGGAGCTAGGGTTAGGTTTAGGTTAGGATAAAGTTTAGGTTTTTTGGTTAGGGTTAGGGTTAGGGTTAGGGTTAAGGTTAGGGTTTAGGTAAGAGTACGTTAGGATTAGGGTTAGGTTTAGGGTTAGGTTAGGAAAATAGGATTTTGAATGGGACTGAATTGTATGTCCCCACAAGGTTAGCTGTACAAGACTGTGTGTGTGTGTGTGTGTGTGTGTGTGTGTGTGTGTGTGTGTGTGTGTGTGTGTGTGCGGTGTGCGTGCGTGCGTGCGTGCGTGTGTGTGTGAAAAGTATGACAATGTCTTAAAATAGGACTGAGGGAAGTACAACATACAAGCACACTTCCTTTAAGGTGTTTGTTAATGGGATGTGAGATCATATAATAATAAACCAAGACCACAGAATGTCCCTGGTGTGGGATCCATGCATATTGTACACAGAGCATGAGACATACACTGAGTGTACAAAACATTAAGAACACCTGCTCTTTCCATGACATAACGACCAGGTGAATCCAGGTGAAGCTATGATCCCTTATTGATGTCGCTTGTTAAATACACTTCAATCAGTGTAGATAAAGGGGAGGAGACAGGTTAAAGAAGGATTTTTAAGCTTGAGACAATTGAGACATGGATTGTGTATGTGTCCCATTCAGATGGTGAATGGGCAAGACAAAAGATTTATGCGCCCTTTGAACAGGTATGGTAGTAAATGCCAGGCACACCAGTTTGTGTCAAGAACTGCAACACTCTGGGATTTCACACTCAACAGTTTCCCGTGTGTATCAAGAATGTCCACCACCCAAAGGACATCCAGCCAACTTGACAAAACTTGGGAAGCATTGGAGTCAACATTGCCAGCATTCCTTGGAACGCTTTCGACACCTTGTGGTGTCCATGCCCCGACGAATTGAGCTGTTCTCTTATGTAGTCTTCACAAGTTCATAATCATATGGGTAAGTAGGCAACATGCACAGAGCAGACACAATGAAGTACGTAGTTGC